>NC_055675.1:23731396-24013896 GCF_017976325.1 Chelmon rostratus
GGATCTTCCTCTTTAACGAGACGGTATCTCTGATGAGACCTACCAGCCGCAGGAACAAACACTGTAGGTGGACGCACATCGAGGGTGCACCGAGTTTAGAGGGATTGTCTTGATTAGTCACTTGGACACAAAAACATGGAGAATAGGGTCCATGTCAGATAATATTTGATCGTAATTCCTCCTGTTTGTCTGAGACATTGAAGTCTTCCAGGTAACGTGGACCTGTCCAACTGCACACAGCCTTTTGTAATGTGTCTTTTAAAAGATGCTTACATTGAAATAATATATGATTAGTGTGTCTCTCGTATTGGTTTCTCCCCCTAGTGGACAAAATGTTTCAGAATGGTTCAGACCTGTGTGGTTTTTGACCACCAGTCAGTTGGAGCTGAAGATGAAGATGGCCTTGAAACGTTTCCAAGTTTCCACAACCAGGTCCAGTTGCTCTGGATTCAGCCACATTTGGATTCTCTTAATGTCTCAGTTTTCAGCCACTTTTCTTCAATTAATGGCTTGAATGCCCCCGCTGGCTTCAATATAATGAAGTCACATTTAACTCCAATAAGTGTTGGAGATTACATTTAATGTGAAACAATGATTAAGGTTAAAAGACTACTCTTTGATTAATGGACTGACTTTGGACTTGATTGGGATAAGAGTGAAAAGTCAAAGCTTTTCTGTAATTTGATGACCGATATTGGCCGAATATAAATGTTTTCTAGCGTTTTGGCACAGCTGATATCAGACTGTATTTTTCTGCTTCAGTAAAGATGTAATATCACATAAATTAGATCTGGCGTGAGTGAAAGTGTCAACGACATTTGACACGAAACTGTAATAAAACACCCTGTTCAAAAGGGTTATATTGCTTGCATGAAGGAAACGAGCTATTAGCATTAGCAATGCAAGTGCAAAAGTGAGTCGAGTTTAACGAGTTTGAGTAGCACAGTAAATGCTGGAAGGTCTTGACTGCTGGAGAGGTGCTACTGTTAGAAAAACTACGGAGAGAAGACGTACAGTTTTAGCACAGGTAAAACACCTGGTTATTCTACACAATAATCAATCCTCACTGACACAACCTACATTACATCTCTCCACTAAATGACCTGAAGGAACAGGTGAGGAACAAACAAAAGCCTGACTTTGCTGCTTCGTCCTTGAAATACTCAGAGCGAGGAGCTTCATCAGTGCTTCATCAGAGTCTTTCAGGCCACAGTGACAGAGCAGAAAGATCACTGCGAAACGTCTAATGTGATGACTACCTGAGGAAGAACTCAAAGATCCACTCAAGACATGTGATAACTCTGTACTGATGAAGATGAGAAGCTTTCCCGTCAGATGCAGGTTGAACTACCTCCTAGAAGAGAAAAAACTGAGCCATGATGCAGATTTGTTTACAGTCTGCAGTCATTTAAGTCTGTTTTCTGCCCTTCTGGCGCTAAAGTTTTACCTTTCTGCTCGACATGAATGCATTAAAGACGTACCCGACTCTCTGCATCACCTCCAGTGCTTAAAGAAGTGGCCGAATCATGTGACTAATCAGCGCCGGGCGATTGCACAGACATTAAAAAATGATGTGAGTGGAGGCATACGGCAAAACTGATTCAATTCAGATGCAATTTCCATTATTTGCAGTGATGAATTGATTTAAAACATTTAGCACTGAGACAACAGCATCAATGCTGAGTTTGTTATTTAAGCTAATATGACAGGATTGATGAAACATAAAGAGCTCATTCATTTTATTAAGGGAACATTTGCTGCTGTGTGTCATCAAAAGAGATGAAGAGTCTGTTTTAACTGTATTTTGTACAGAGTGATATTCTCTAGCTCTTCATTACCGTTTACAAGATTTTCTGAGTATTCACTAACGAGCAGCTTTTCTCTCGAGCCGCCATCGGTCTGATCAGGTTGTTTAGCCCAATGGCTACTGATCATCATTCACCCGTTTGATAAAAGGAAACAGACTTCACTTTAACCTGAGGTAAAACACCAATCCGAAACTTCTCCACCCGTCTGCCCGTCCACAGGGACGGCCCCCGACTCAACGCTGAAGAGGTTTGTCAATGTGCATGCGCATGTATCAGTGCATAATAAACTGTGCAATGTTAATATTCTATATAATAATATACGACCTGAGAAATGTCGTAGTTAGGACACACTTCACTGTTCATCTGTTGCTAGGTGTCATCTGCAGCACTGTCCAATAGAGAGTTATCAGCTATGTAAACAGGAAGTCACTTTCAACTAGGTTAACTTAAAAAAATGACAGTTTTAGAGGTGCAAAAGATACAGATTTTTATAAATTAAAGTATTTGATATATTTATGTCTGCATGCATGGAGAAATATGTGTTTAAGTAGCATTCATACAGCTTGCAACAAGTCAGAAATATCTGATTATGAACTAAACTGATGTTATTTACTCATTTAGCTCAACATTATTGGCATAACATCATGTGATTTGAGGCATGTTGGGTTATTTTTGCGAAATGTCTTTTAAAATCTTCCATCATCATCTTCCATATTACCTCTGAACAGGTCACACATCAGCAAGAAAAAAGGTTTTCTTTGTAATTTGCTTCAGTTAGCTGCACAACACTTGATAAAACTTCTGACCAGCTGGAGCAGCTGACTGCTGAGCTCTTTGTTACCTCAGTGACCTCCACCAGAGAGGTCAGAAGCATTTCAGAGTTTCCAGTTTTGTGTCAGGAACATTCAGGGGTTCCTTCCTCAGCTTAACAATCACTCCAGTGAAGGTCAACAGTTCTCCTCCCCCCTGCTGAAACAGCCTGGCTAAAGCCCTGCATCCTTTTCCTGAGACTGCAGTCCTCGTCAGACCTCCTGATACCTGTCCGCTGATTCAGGAGTCCCAGTTGGGATGCAAGAAAAGGTGCTCTGCAGATACTGCAGTCACATCACGCTCAGTCAAATTTATTCAGGAACAACAGACACCCTTCACTGCGTCCCTCTAACACAGCTTCACCTTCGTTTGGGTTTGCTGGGTCAGGCAGCGTCTGTCACCACATGACTTCACTCTCCAAGAGGCGCTGAGTCGACAACATGGACCCCCTCATTCAGCACGAGCACAGATCAGATGAAGCAACTCGAACATCAGTCATAGATCTTTGACCTAAGGTAACCCAGTTATGCAGCTTTGGACCACCTCCATCACTCTACGTCTTGTACCAGCACCAGCTGTCACTGGTTGGAGCTCAACCAGCTCATCAGTTCACCAAGTCCCCGTGTTTCACCTGCTGACACACCAGACCGCCACATCTCATGGGTAGTCGGCCCACAAAGTTCGGAAGTAGATTTATGTCCCTTCTACAGAGAATTTGGCTGACTTCTCTGATCCACAGAGTGCCCTTTAGCTATTTTCCTCTAACTTAACTGTCAAAGAGACAACTAAACATGTTCCTCGTCCCCACTGACCTTTGTACTGAGCCGCAGAGAAGAAGCACTCGGCGGAGGAGCTCGTTAGATGGACCACAACCTTCTCCAGTAGGTCAGCCAGCACTGGGGGGAAAACAGACACATACATAAAACATATGCTCGTACAGCTACAATAAACATGGAGTTCACATACATCGGCTTCTTGACATTAGCTATTCATAGAATGTGGATAACATCCTGTTATGTACTCAATCGAGCAGCCCAGTTACAGTGTAAGTGGACTGGAAAGAAGCGAACAGTGTGTGTGTCTAATGTGTGTCTCTGAGCCATCGGCAGAAAAAGATTCACGCGTCACATGGACAGTCCAGACATGAAGCACCACTAAATCCAGGATGCACAAGTGTCTGAGACAGCAGTTAATTTAAACACAAGATACTTGTGCTCCAAAAGAGGATTCATTCTCAGTGAAGAACCTTGGAGCTCTAATCTGCCTCTGTACCTGCCAAAGAGCAGTGATTCCTAACACGTCTCTGGGGGTCATCAGGTGGAAACCTCCCTTCAACGGTGTTTCACCTACTTAGTCCCACTACACCTCCAGGAGGCTAGGCAGTGAACTCCGGCGTCCCAGAGTCACCCCCCCTAGTGCCAGTTCACACTGCTCCTACACAATCCAAACAGCACTGCCACGTTCAGTGACCCAGAGATGCTCCAGGTAGTGGCCAGTACCGATGCTACCATTTAGCTAATGCTAATGCTAATGCTAACCGCTAAGAAGAGCAGAAGAAGACAATACAGTTCCGATGCTACCATTTAGCTAATGTTAAGTGCTAACCGCTACCTGCTAAGAGGAACAGAAGAAGACAATACAGCTAGATTCACCTATACTGTTAATGTTAACTGCTAGATGCCAATGCTAACTGCTAAGATACTACCATACTACCACCGCTTTAGCTATTGTTAGCTGCTACAATGCTACCACAGGCCTAGATGCCACATGTAACTGCAGATTGCCACACTACCATCATCTACCCCTGCCTCTCACCAACTGCACCAATAAAAGCGGGGTGGGAATACAAACCCTGGTTCGGGTGGGGGGGGTAGAAAGTAAAGAGGTAGAGTCAAAGATGAAAGTAGGGATTGGATACAGACCCTTGTTTGGGTAGGGGGTAGAAAATTTAGAGGGTGCTGAAGGTGGAGGCCTAATCCACAGACTAGATTTAACAGCCTCTTCTAACATTTCCTCCAAGAAGCAAAGCTCAGCTGCTGACACGCATGTCCAGTGATACCATCGCTACACTCCACTTTGCTAATGTGCAGCCGCTCGTACGCATTTACAGCCTCAATGCCTCTGACTGCTCTCAGGTTAACCCGGACAACTTTGCTTTGAGTGTCATATGACTGCACCACCCACAGCCACTGATGCCTGATGGTGGAAATAAGAAGCAAACACTGGGTGGGGACACATCTGGGAGAAGACAGATGATGCAGTGTTTCCTCTACATCGACTGCTTCGTGGTGGGGGATGCAAAACCAAATTTATTATGATACTACAGAACATTTGGATATGAACAAGCAAACAGTTAAAGGAGTCAAATTTGACAAGACTTCCTTTATATTATTTTATTTTTTACAAACAAAGCTTTCACTTTTTTATCTTAGAACTGGCTGTTTTCAGGACTTTACAGGTCTATTTGAATGAAAGTCCTAATGGTGAAAGAACACATTTCATGAAAACTAAAACCTAGAAAACCATGAACACAACAAATGCAGCACTTCCAACACTTTTAACATCTCTCTCTTCTCAAAGTGGAAGCTACATCACAAAATAATAATTATGTGGTGAAAAACCATTAATGAGACGATGGAAAAGAAATGACATCTTTGAGTATGTTAGCTTTAGCGTGTCTCTTTCTTATCTAACAGCTGAAACTCTCTGTATGTGTCGCAGGTTGTCAGATTAGAGATCACAATGAGTGCTGATCATAATACGACCCGGTGACTCCGAGGACCAGTGAATGCATCTCATCGACAAGCTGCCGAGGGATAATTAGGGAATCGATAAGCTGATGAGACAGCGAGGTAAGTAACATGCAAACAGCTCTTCTTGTCTCTTTTAGTCTTACAGCTGTGCAGAAGCTGCTCAGAGACACAAGTGATAATCACAGTTTCAATAAACTGCGTCAGAAGTAGGTTCATTTAGTTGTTAGCCTATAAATGCTACCGTTTCCTTCACTGAATGCTTTTTAAAAAGTAGAATGCCAGGCTTCGTGTGTTTGATGATGCGCCCAATAAAACAGCACTTCTACAGCAGCGAGAACAGATCATAAATCTTCATCGCGGTCTTCCGGTGAAAAGCCTTAAATGAGCGCCGTCGAGCAGAGGCTGGATGCTTTCACCGGAGTTCAACGGTGTGCTAATGAAAGGATGCAATCACGGTATAGTTCACGACAAGCTTGCCAGCCCCCCTTCATTTGAGTGTATTTTTGTCCTCCTTGAACAGCTGTTTACTGTCGTTTCACGGTGGCTGTCAGTCTGTGACGAGCCTCATGGACATCAGATCTACGAGAGCTTGGATCTGAGTGAGGAGCTGCGCACCTGCAGCACAATGAACACATCAGCTGATAATACAGAATCATTTTATATCATCAATATTCTTGTAGTTATTATTACCACATTTACACAAGCAGCTTTATATGGAGCTCACTGGAAACTGAGGTGTCACACTGGGATTTCACACTGGTTTGTGGAGATGGATATGTAAGGGATAATGCCCGACGAGGTGTCCATTATCAGAAATTAATGGACGCATCATCCTTTGTCCAGAGGATGATCAAAAATTTGTTTCAAAGAATCAAAGTCCACAAATAGTTTCCTAACTCGTTTTTATTGCAAGAAACAGCCTCACTCTGATCATTAAATGGGTATCAAGCAAGTCAGGATTATGCGCTAGGCTGACGTATTCAACGCCGTCCTCGTCTGTCTGGATGCTGAAAGATGTCATGGTCAGCTCACGGTTCCCCCCCCTGCCACGCCGAGCCAAACGCAGCTGGATGTCAAACCACACCTTTCTGACGAGGCCGAGGGGCGTCTCAGGAGACAGCGCAGATGAACATCTGATTATCTCAGCGATACGAGGATGGTGGAAGCTGGTGTCTTTCCCACTCTTTCTGTAACGCTTCAGTTAAAAACAGCATTACTGCCCTTGAACACAGCGTCGCTAATGATGTTGACGTTTCTTAAGCGTCGATTAATGCCGGCGCTCAAACTCCTAAAACTGGCAACACTGTATTCTCCTCCTTCCTTAGTCGACTGGACAGACGCATAAAACAGTCAAAATGTCATTGAGAGTAGAGGCAGTGTAGCTCTCAAAGCTGATGTCTATGTTAACGTATGTTCTGAGTTTCTGTTGCCACGGTTACCAACTAGCGTTTGAGCCAGCGCAATAATTTAGAACAATCAGGCTATTTGACCGGAACTTCTTTTATAGGCATCCTATAACACTTTTTAACGGACACCCTGCAGCCAATCAGAATCGAGTATTCACCCAGACCATGGTATGAACATTATGAGCACATTCCTGCTGCATATTCTTCATTACAAACATGAATGTGCATGTGGAACACGTCATTGTCTCAGTGATGTGTAGCCTGGACAAAGCTGACAGAACGCAGTGTTTCCTTCACGTTGATTTATCTGTGGAAGCTCGCCACAATATCAACACTACCTGCCACATATTGACTTTTTTTACCATATAAAATGGGTAAAATCTTATTTCATGGCAGAGCTGCATTCAGCACATTGATTCGCTCGGCCCTCCTCTCTCTCTCGCACACAAACACATTGACAACAGGCCATCTGTGAACAGCCCCTCCGCTCCATGCACGCTCTGAGTCTAAACGCGGGAGGAAGGGTTGTTTGTTGGCTTTTCCCCACAGAGACGACGGCTGGATGAATTCCTGAACAGAATCAATCCAGAGCTCACGAAATGTGTCCAAATGTGATGCATTCAAGCTAGCTCTGAGAAGGTGGTGTGTGTGTATTCCTGACAGCGCTGTCAGTCTCAGAGCTCCAGCTGTAAGCTGGGATACAGCCGTGTTGTTGAGGTTAGCGCTGCGCGGCAACGGGATTCATATCTGATTTCCAAAACCATCTTGGACATTGGTTTGAGACACATTATAGGCAGAAGTGTAATGTTCAGGTAATGTTCATCCTCCTCAGTGTAACTAAGCGCCTCCACTCAAACGGGTCTGTCATGTAGTCATGGCAGCTACAGCAGCAGTGAAATGAGGCGTCATTTTCCCTCAACAAAGACGGTTATACAGCAGGCACACCGAGCTGTTGCTGTGTTTATCTGATCCCTGGATCATTTGTGTCAGTGAGAGGGAATTGAAATCAGGTTGTGAGGGAGTGGCGTGACTTAGATGAAAGTTTTAAGTTTATTTACTTTATTGATCTGGGACTGGGAAATTCTTCCCTGCTTTTAACCCATCAGTGGGGAAACACACACATGCAAACATGCACCATGCAGTGAAGCACACACAGGAGCAGTGGGCTGCAATCAAGCGCCCGGGGGGTTAAGTGCCTTGCTCAATGGCGCATCAGCCGGCTAATGGAGGGAATACTCCACCACACCCACATTTTTCAGGCGGTCCGGTGGAAGATCGAACCAGCGATCTTCCGACTTGGATTTGAGTGATTTGGAGCCAAAGACTCATCTACCCAGAATGCTCTGACGCAGGGACAGAAGGGAAATCTGCACCACTATCTTACCTTTTCCAGTTATGACGTTGGGTTTGGAGGTCATGGCTTTGCAGTAGAGTCTCCGGCAGATCTCCATCCAGCTCTCGTCATTCTTTGAGTCTTTAGATGATCCCAGAAAGGCAGTGATCTCAGAGTCTATGCAGCAGGAAGAAACTACAGGTGAGAAACGAAAAACAATGCACCAGTTAAGTGCAGCGGTCGTGACGCTTCCTCTTACCCTGTGAGCTCTGGTGGATCTTCGGGGGGTCTGAAGTGTAGCACTGAGGCAGAGGGAAGCGTGAAAACATGGGCCAGGGGTAAGGATCTTCCCCCTGGAATGAGCAGACACAGACATGCTCAGATGATGTAAACTGCGTGGCCTGCTGCAGCGGTCCTGAACAGGACTGCTGAACTTTCCACACTCGAATGATTGAACGTCTTTCTTCAGACTCATTTCTGCGCCGCTCTGAACAGACAGTCGCTCCGGCTGTTAATGAGTCTGCTGGGTTATCGATGTGTCATTATGTTGCATTTGTTTGTAATTTAACACACTAAAAACTGTCTAATGACAGCAAATTAAAAGCATTTCAGAGCATGAGCAGCGCGGTGCAGTCGTAGATCAATTCATTGCTGAGTGATTGTTGGCGTCGAGCGTGCAGCAGTTTATCAAGTTGTGTTTTTATTTGAGGACCATTAGTTCTTTCCTCCTCTCAATCTTTTCTTTCCCTTTCCTTCTCACTTCCTTCCTTCCTTCCTTTCTTCAGAACCCATTCAGTGTTGCCTTGTCACATCTTAGTTTTGAAGAATAGTGTGCTGTAAATGTTAACGGGGTTTAGAAAGCAGGCGTCTTCACCCGGTCGTCTGTGCCCTCTGCTCATGATGATCCCTGCTGGTATTTGAGTCTGTCTCAGGTGATGTGCTGCTCGGACGCAGGTAGAAAATCATGCACAGAGCTCTGTTCGTCCGTCAGACGCTGGTGATCGCATCCAATCATTTTACAGCAGCAGCGAGACCTGAGGTGCTGTCACTCAAGTAAAAAATTCCACATTTCATTTCTCAACTTATCAGTTATATCTTTATGTTTATCTTCTGTCATGATCATTTAAATGTTGTTTCTCTATAAGATGTAATTCAGCTTATCAATAACTGATCTTGTTTTTGGCTAAAAGCTTAATACTAGCTTTTAGCCAGCATGTGTAATAACTGACTGATCGTAGGAAGTAAACACTTTCTGAGGTCATGGAAGCCCCCAAAGTCCCAGAATGACCTTTTGTGCTTCTTATAACTCTGCATACTTGTCTCCCCTGCAGCAGTACGATCATCTAACAGCTCCAAGTCCAAACATGATGGAAATGTATTCGGTGTCCTTGCAGGTCGGAAATATTCTGACAGACACTTTGAAATGTCAGGAAGAACCACGATTTCAACACGATGATAGTTTTCATTTGTTTCAGAAACTTCACACAGAATCAGTGTGTCTTTAACAGCTTTCTGATCTCTTTACTTCCTACAAGGAGAAGCTCAGATGAAACCTGTGAAACACTCACTGCTGTAATTTACACTCTCCCCTTCAGAAACCGCTCTCACATCCTTTCCTTGACCTCAGCGTAAATTGGTTTCCTGTTTTGCGCTCGGCATAAACAACACCTAAATAATTGATATTTATCCCGAAACATGCTGAGTAAATAAGGCTGCAGGCTGCAGGCTGCAGGCAGCGACTGAAGCCCTGCTGGTAATCAGTCGGACCGTCTGAAAGCGAAGGCTGAGGGTCGGATCATGAGCACGGCGAAGACGGAGATTGTGTTGATGAAAAAATCTGAATATTGTGATTATAGAATAAGTACAGAGCAAATTAAAAAGAAATTAATCTGCTGAGTGACTTAATACAGCAGCAACTGTAAATTCCTCTGTTTCACAGAAGCTTTTTATTCTCAGCTCAGAATAAAGGAAAAACAAACACTGTGGAGCGACGTGATGAGAAGCAATCACAGAACAAATGTCCAATAAACAGTGATGTGGGCTGGTACCGGCCTGTGGAGCTGCACTGAGACGCCTCCAGTTGATACGGAGGAAAACAACACTTCACCAAAGACACATGTTTGGATTCTTTGGACACTGGAGCACCTCCAAACTCTGCCCACCACAGTCTCACAGCAACGCTGCTGTTTGCTGCTCGGAGATCAGACGTGCACCAAACTTTTCCATTCGAGGGACAAAATGAAGCTTAATGGTTCCCTGAACTGAGTGTCGCTCTTCACTCTGTGTTCAGACTGTGACAAATGACTAATAAGTAGAGATCCAACTCATTTAAAGAGCATTTATGCCTCAAATCAAACATCAACAGTTCATTTCTCTAGAAACAGCAGGTGGGCCATAATCAAACTTTGTGGCGGACCAGCTTTGGCCCACGGGCCACACTTTGGGCAGCATTTAGTTTGTTTATAAAAACAGTCTTATAGTTAACAAACCTGACAATAAAGAACACCTTTGCACTTTTTCAAATATATTTTCTGATATTAAAGATGCTAATTTTCTTACTTCAGCCTTAATGAATAAAACACCTAAAAACAGATGTGTTACAGTGTGAAGGTAGAGAACAGCTGACCTCCTGCAGCGCTCGAGGAGGAAGCTTCCTCTCGGACGGACCCCCCAGCGCGTGAACCCGGACCAGCAAGTGATTCCTCTCCACCGACAGGCCGTCTATGATGAACTCCCTGAGAAGGTTTGAAATACAAAGCGATGAGACAACAAAGAACAGAAGTGAACGAGAAATGAGAATGAGCTGAGGCTCTCAGGTGTGATAAATGTTCCTGCAGTGAGATCTGTGTGCTGCAGGACGAATAAAATACACGCAAACAGCACGAGAGTCGTTACAGCCATCCAAGTCACGACGCTTCAGAAGTCCCCGAGTTCATTGGAGCTCCGAGAAGTTTCTTTGAAAAGTCTTTTAAAAGACTTTGCAGAGTGTGAAGCCTCTGAATGACTCCGACTGTATCACCGCTGCAAGGCGAGTTAAAAAAGAAAGAGAGCAGAGTGTCCATGTAGAATTTCAGATAAGATCACAGAATACTCCAATTATTAAGGCACTTTAGGGTCGAAGGGTGTCAGCCTTGGTGGATCGGTCTTATAGCTGAAGCAATTTGGGCTTGAAATTGGTAATAAAGGGGACTATTTTTTTGTACAGCGTGACTTTCCAAGGGTCTGTTTGGCATAAAATGAAATCTGCTTACATTTCTCTTTGTGAGTAAAACAAAAAAAAACACAGCTGGGGTCGAACAGAATGTGCCAAGTGCACAACAAAGACTGCTGGGAAAAAGGAAGGACAACAAACAGCAGGGTGAATCAAAGATCAGATAAAAAAGTTTAAAAAAACGCCGAGCAGGAAGCAAAAGAGAGAGAGATGATGTCTGTGATGATGACAGAGGAGAAGAGAGGGCAGGAAGGGAGACGGGAGAACAAATTAACAAGTCATCATTCTCCAAAACACAATGCGAGACGGCATTTCAGGGCCATTTCCATTCAGCAGACACAGCCGGGCCTCTGCCAGCCATTACCAAGAGAAAGAGGCTCTTCAACACCCACTTTCAGAAACGGCCCTTTCGCTCCCTTTCCGCTTTATTTCATTTTATTTGTGACAGGGCAAACAAACAAACAATTTCTCATCCGAGCAATGATTAAACTGTTAAGTGTTCTGTCGTATCAGGATGATGTACAGAGGAGCAAACGGAGAGAGAGAGGCGCCGTGTGCTCCATGTGGAAACGCTCGACAAATAACCCGTTTCGCTTCAGCTGGATAAACTGAACTTTCCAGAAAAGCTGTTCGGTTTGAGGAAATACGTTTGTTTGCTTTCTGTCCCAGAGTTCAATGAGAAGATCAAGATGAAGCTGTGTGGTCAGAGCAGAGTTGACATGAAGATGTGGTTAGCCTAGCTTAGCATAAAGACTGGAGGCAGAAGGATACACTCAAACAACTTAGACTTTTCAGGGGAAGCTAAGTGCTGTAGCTAACGCCAGGTTTGACATTATTGTGCTTTAATGTTGGGTTTTTCCCGTCTACACTGACCACACAAATCCACATTCACGCTCCAGCGATACAGCATCTCGGGTTCAGGATCTGGCCCTGGGACTCTTCGTCATGCAGACTGGAGGAGCTGGGGATCGAACCATCGACCTTCTGACTGCTGGATGACCTGCTTTAAACAGATCTATTACAAAATGTGCTCACCAACTGTATTTAGCAACCTGTGCTGTAGCCGGAGATGCTGCGCAGAATTACTGGGCGGATGGATAAACTGTTGTTTGTCAAGAAATAGTTCCAGCATGTGGCTTGAGAAACAAATTGTCTTTTTGTTTACAGACAAAACAAACCAGACACAACGTGTTAATTATGATCTTCAGAGGTTTATGAACCTTTTTTAACCAGGCTAGTTGTTTCCCCTTGCTTTAAGTCTTCATGCTATGCTAAGATAAGCTAACCAGCTCCAGCTGAACACTTATTGTGCGGATATGAGCTCGATATTCATCTTTTTATTTCACTCTCAGAAAGAAAGCAAATGTAAAAGAAAGTGTTTTTAAATTATACTACATTAAATTATGAGTTATTCTACATTTTTGTTATTGTCTTATATTATTGAATCCATGAAAACAACAGCGGCTTCATCTTAATGACTGCTCCAATCATGCATTTGGAGATGTCTCACAGTGCGAAAAGACTATAATGAAACAGAACCACGCACTTTTATCATTCATGACAATTTCATATAATTCAGCCTTTTATTTTTGCAGGTTATGACGGCTGGAATGCTGCTCTGCAGGAATAACCACTAATGATGCAGATAATTGAATCGCTGTGACAGAGCTGTTGCAGTAAACGGCTGTGGGTGTTGTGTTTGTGGGTTCGTACCCCTCTCTGGCGTCCGGCTCCGTGACGTTCTCCCTCTGACTCTGCAGCAGCAGGGAGCAGATGTCGTACTGGCTCTCCAGCAGCAGGAAGGAGTCCAGATTACAGCAGAGCACGCTGAGCAGTCTGCGGCGACACAAACAAAGACATCACAATGCAGGCAGGACTGGCGTTCTGAGATACTGCAGCACAGCAGCAGCGCTGTGCAGTGTTAGTACACACTGTACGGCGGGGCGGAACCGTGCACACACAGACCACATTTGGACTTTGCTTGTCTATTTCCCCGGGCCTCGTGTGCCTGCAAGTGCTGGATCAATCAACACAATTTTTCTCCGCCAGCTTGCCGTAGCCAATTGTAAGCTTTGTTAAGTAGGAGGCCTCGGGGAGAGCTCCACGGTTCATTTTCAGTTGCTGGTAATGACACCAGGCTCCGGCGGGCGAGGGAGCTCCAGCAGCATGTTGAGACGCTGCAGTGTGTTTCAGCTCTGTTTCATACGGTCCAACATCTGTACAGAGGACAAGAATCACTGACGTTTTACTGCTGGTCACAGCAGTCGTAGGAATTATGAAGCTGGAACAATCATAAAGATCCTACGGGAACGAGGTTTGTGTCCATCAGCACCAGAGCTTTTCTTAGAAAAGTGTCAGCTGTGTGCAGCATCAATGGAAACAGTTCAGTTAATGTTTGTCTGCTCTGCATCCCTGCAATTAATGTGCTCTTTGGAATATATCTATCGATATATATATATATATATATCCCTCGTGAATGTTTCCTTCTTGCTTCAATTGTTCAAATGTTCAGAAGGTTGCAGGTTTTTAACTCGACTTTAGAACACAGAACTGGGTTTAAAGGAACAGTTTCACAATTTGGAAAATGCAATATCTGCTTTCTTGCCAAGAGTTTGATGCGAAGATCAATATCGTGAGTGTGAAGACTGGAAGCAGAGGCAATAAAAAGTTAAATAGACCTCCCAGCACCTCTAAAGCTCACTGATGTACATGTTTTATCTCCTGATCTGTATGCAAACTGACTGTAGCTCTTCAGTTTAGATGGAGTTATGTGCTATAATCTTTTTTTAACAAACAACAGTTAATCTGTTTATCCGCCCTCACAGTGACAATAAGACTCCAGAGAGTCTTTGCACGATCTTCACATATTTACATTTGTGTTCAGATGAAACAAACGCAATAAAACGCATCAACATGCTGCAGCAGGTTTGTTAACTTCCCGTCTGCTTCCAGTCTTTCTGCTATGCTAAAATAATCTGCTTCATACTTACTGCACAGACCGGTATCTCCGTTTGTCCTCAAACTCTCAGAAAGAAGCAAAGAAGTGAATAAAATGTTGAACTGAAGTATTTCTTTAAATCAGGCGTCGGGAACTTTTTTGGCTGAGAGAACCATGAACACCACATGTTTTTGAATGAAATTCCAGGAGAGCCATACAATATGTTTAAAACTAAAAATACAAGTAAATGTGTGCATTTTATGTAATTTCAACACTTTTTAAAGTCAGTCTTAAGTCTCTGAATTCTTTTTAATAACATTGTTATGCTGTTGCTAATTAATGATGAGTATTTCTTTAATAATTACTAATTAGTTAGCTGACAGCGGGATTAACGACAAGCCGTAGTGCGCCCATCGCACATCGACCGCTATTTTCGACAGCAAAATACGGCAGCCTCACTTAAACAGTGTCTGTCACTACCCGATCTGCGTTGCCTTTGTGACTGATGGATAGATAGATAAATAGATAGACACAACGACATGTATGTTTGCCACTTTCCCACTGAAATGACTGCGAACCGGCTTTCTAGTCGCTGGCTCGCGCGTGCGCAAAGGATTTGCCTCCAAGCCAGATGTGGCTCTTGTGGCGGCCACATCTGGCTCGCGAGCCATTGGTTCCCGACCCCTGCTCTAAATGTTCTCCTCAAAACTTGCACTGATTTTAATGCATTTCTTCCAGACTCTCATCTGTCATCAGAAACACTGTACTCTTGGGATTATTTGGGAAAACTGTGCAACTATGAGAAATGTCATTATCTTAGTAATTAATAAAGACTAATTGGCCATTACCCATAGAAAGCCCATACAGAGTGACAAATGTCTCAGTTGATGAGGACCATAACGACCCATTCATCAGCTAATAGCAGTCCTAACACAGCCACACAGTGCATGTGGACAAGTTGATTTCCTTCTTCAGTGTCCCTGCTATTAATTTAGCACCATATCTTTCAAAATAAGGCTTAAAAAACATCATATGCACAATGAAATGAACAGAAAATCCGGGTTATTCTGACACATCTGTTTGAAGCAGCTGTCATTTCCATCTCTTATCGTACGTGCTCTCGCTCTGACAGTGTTCAAGCTCTGCATGCTGTTCTGCGCGTCCTGTGTGTTCGTCCTTGTGAAAAACATCTCCTCTCTTAAACAGCTGCTTTATTTCCTGATGTGCTGGGCAGTCGCTCGGACTCCCGTTTGACTGACGGCTAGACTCAGTCGGCCTGACGGCAGCACAGCGAGAGGCTGAGAGTCTGTCAGGCCTGCTGACCTCCCTCTGTTTGACAGCAAGCAACAGAGAACCAGGTCTTCCTGCACTCTGTCTCT
Source organism: Chelmon rostratus (assembly GCF_017976325.1). Lineage (NCBI taxonomy): Eukaryota > Metazoa > Chordata > Actinopteri > Chaetodontiformes > Chaetodontidae > Chelmon > Chelmon rostratus. The sequence continues at coordinate 23,747,035 of NC_055675.1, forward strand.
TTGATAGGCTCCTTTAGCCCCCTCCAATCAGAGGGCTTTTAAAATCTTACTTTACCTGTTCTGAATGGCAACTCATCGGCCGCCTTAAAACAGCAGCGGTGGTCATTTCCTCGCCCACAGAAATTTTCATTCTACGGTTGCACCTAATGATTATTTTCATTATCAATTCATCAGCTAATTTAATTATCAATTAATCAGCTAATTATCAATTAATCTGCTAATTGCACGGTGGATGCAACAGACTGCTGCATCCACTGTGGAGGAAGGAACGCCACCGCAGAGCCTTCATTCCAGCCGCTGTCATCACAGGCTAATGTACATCACATCTGTGCAGGTATCTTGTGCAGGGTTACATATTTTCTCCGGTGCAATAGTACAAAACTATTTAATTATCCATATTTTCCCGTGCAATTCAAAGGCAAGATCATTTGTATACTTTTCTTGTATATAATGTACATATACACATAGTTGATTTTTTTTATTTTATATCCCTTTTTATTATCTATTTGTTCTTTTTATTCTTGCTTTTATTCTTGATATTACTGTTGTTTGTAACATCTTAATTTCCCCAGTGTGGGATCAATAAAGTTATATCTTAATTATTTTCTCAATTCATCATTTGATCCATAAACTTAAGTAAAAAATGTCCATTAAAACTTTCCAGAGCTCAAGTTGATATAATCCAACCAAACACCCAAAATTAGTGCCATGGTTCGAGTTTCCTAAAGAGGGCGGGTCTTATGTACAGTATGAGTCTGTCAGGTGGTCCAGAGACCCAACGAGACAACATTCAACCAGCAATACTGACAGATGCTGGAACCACAAAAAATCTTGAACGCCAGTCAGTCATCAGAAAGTAGCTGCAGAGACCGGCACAGTAACCGTCTGACTGTCCAGACCTACACGGCTCATTTCTCTGCTGCTTCTGACGAGGGATCACACAATGCGCGTTTGCTCCTAACTAGCTAACCATAGTATGCAGAAAAGGCATTATTGTAACGACAATTTGAAGTTGGCACGATTAACGATGCACAGTTAGCTCCATAGGATGCCAAACACCCTGATGTGGGTGATGCATAAAGGCTGATTAACAACAGAGTCGTGCAGTGAGGCAGCACTGCTAACATAGTGTTTTAATAACAAAGATCAGGAGAGAAACTGGTCATGTTTGATTTGATTATTCCACATTAGCTGTAATGGAAATAAAAGATCTCCTCACTTTCTGAAACACGACCATCGGTCTCACCTGAGAGCTCAGCTCGTTGTCATTCGTGCTGACTGCAGCTCGCTCTATCTGAGGGTGAAAGACTCACAGTGAAACGTCCACTGATGACAGATGATTACTCCCCTGATGATACACCCCCATGCATCACGGGACTCGTGTATAAACCAATCACAAACAGTCATCTGTTTGCCAGTTTGACTGATAATCACGCAACTGATTGATTAGTCATGCCTGAGGTAAGATGCAAATGGCCGACTTTACACAAGTATCATCTGAATCACTGGCAATCTGGAGGGCCTCCTTAAGTCAATCAAAAAATCAATTAAAAGGTGCAGTGATGCAAAGAAAACATGTCGATAAGAAGGAATCCTCTCCCAGAAGTTTGTGGAAATGCAAATACTCGAACATCCACGAAAACAGCTTTTAAGTTCATCTTTTACAGAAATAAACAACAGAAATGCTTTAATTATTGATCTGCACACGTCCAGGTGGCAGCTTTAACAGCCCACCAGCAGCTTGCCTCTATAGAGATCAATTAGAAGCCTCATTTAGGCCTGAACACTGCACAACAACCCCGTGAAGCTTTACTGCACTGAGGGGAAGCTGAGTTTTTAATCTGTTTGCTGGAGCTGGAACAAAGTAATCTCTCCCTTTCTCCCACTTTGTGTCCGTCTTTGGCTCTTTTCACATCTGACCTGTTTGATGTGGCAGAATAAAACTCAAGTATTTATTTTCTCTTATTTATTCCTAATCCATCGTCATCTAGTTAAAGGATAACTTTGGTTTTTTACAACCTGGACCTTATTTGTAGCATTAAATACGCCCATTTACTCACCCAGACAACTTTGGTGGCATTTGGAGTCGTTTTGAAGAAATTAGCCCCAGAGGAGCGGCGCGTATATCCGTATAATGCGAGTACTCGGGGCATCCATGCGCAGCCTCTATATAACGCATAATCTGCAGAAACTCGTTCATATTCCAATATTTAGTTATGATATGCTGGTGCTATCCCCCTCTGAGCCGGCGGTCGGCTAGTTTAGCTGTAGTTTGGCACAGCTATGGTTCGTTGCGTATTCGTAGCCGACCGCCGCAGAGTCAGCCGTGTTGTGGCTGGCTGCTTGCCGCGCGGCGTTCGGTAATGACATCATCCACGTCAGAGGTAGTTGCCTAGAGACGCCGGATGTTGATAACATGCCACCACGGGCTCAGAGGGGAATAGCAACAGCATATCATAACTAAATATTGGAATATGAACGAGTTTCTGCAGATTATGCGTTATATAGAGGCTGCGCATGGATGCCCCGAGTACTCGCATTATACGGATATACGCGCCGCTCCTCTGGGGCTAATTTCTTCAAAACGACTCCAAATGCCACCAAAGTTGTCTGGGGGAGTAAATGGTCGTATTTAATGCTACAAATAAGGTCCAGGTTGTAAAAAACAAAGTTATCCTTTAACTTTGTCTGAGGAGGTGAGACGACTGCAAGACCAGTTCCAAAAAAAGTCCACATGAATAAAAACAGCATCAGTCATTTCCGGACGAGCCGAGTTCACCAACAACAGCCTGAGGAAGTGTTCCCGAGCTCAGGTAGTAAAATCCTTCACACAGTCATGTGTTCACAAAGAGGGGAAAACGGATTAGCATTAGCATGATAATCTAACTACAATGAAGACTGGCAGCTGTTTGCTCCACAGTGCACAGGTGGTTTGCTCTGTGTGTCCTCCCTTGTCTAAGTGTTGGTATATTTTTAAGTACCGCGACCACGTTCACAATAATAAAGACTTCGCTGCCTCTGATCAAACCACGCGTGACGCTCCGCACCAGCACACGCACACACTTGACGTGTTCGGAGCCATCAGCAGCAGAGCGAGTGGAATAAAAGGCATCCAAACAATTCAGACCGGAGAGAAGCAGGGGGGAAGAGAGCCGGTCGCCATGACAACAAAGAGGCTTTTAGCAACAAGGAAAGGGGCTGAGGGATTTTAGCTCTCATTAGCTTGTGAAGATCAAGAGGGGTGGAAATTGTGGCTCCTTTTTTTCGAGAGGGCTGCACTTCAGGAATGCTCAGCGCACGTTTGTGTGACGGCGGCGAGTCTGTGAGGAAAGTCTGAGACAGAACCAGAAGCTGTGACTTCTGCTGGGGTGGAATACCTCAGTGCACGTCATATTCTATATCTGTTATCATCAACAAATCCCATGAAGGAGAACAATGCACCGATCCTGCTAACAAGCATCGTCTGTGTGTGTAAAGCTGGATGTGTCTCATTCCTCTGGGCCACAGACCTTCATCATTGTCCGAAAAAACAAATTAAAAACTCATCAATGAGCTGCACTGTTACACTGGCTGACATTTATTTATTACACTGAACACGGGCGCTGTGGTTTATGTTGAGTCAATTCCAGATCTGCTGGCTAAATGTGTATAAATCTCCAGCTGAACGCAGGACCCAACAAATGCAGCATTTACTCCGGCGTGAGTGATGTTTGGAAGAAGGGAAGAGCCCAGCTGTTTAAAGCGATGACTGAGCCTTTGCCACGAAATATTTGTGACCTGTTTCAACAAGAATATAAGCAGCTAAAAAAAGCTGTGACTCAGTAAATCAGAAATAAAACAGAATGTGAACTGAAAACAGCTCAAAGTCAATATTTAATGTTTGACCTCATCAGGGAGCAACTAAAGACTGGGAAAGATGTGGAACGCTCCAAAAACACCTGCTTGGATCATTCCACAGGTAAACAGGTTGATTGGTAACAGGTGATATCATGATTGAAAGGCTCAGCAGTTCACAGCGAGGATGGAGCGAGGGTCAACACTTTGTCAACACGTGATTGGCTGAAGGAGATTAATACCTGGACTCAGGAACACTTCAGGAAACTGATTGATTGTTGATGATTGATTCTGTTTTATTGCCTGCATAGTTTAAATTACAATAATTACCATATTTCTCACTACATCTGTTTCTACACTCTGTATCTTCACTAAAAATCTACAGCATAGACACAAAAACAGCACGCTGACTTTTTGTTTATTCCACTTGAGGACAGAGGCGTTCGTGAAAACAGCCAATAGCAGAGCAGCCTGGAGTCGTCATCTATGGTTCATTATGAGACAAACGTGGCAGATCACACCGAATGTCTCCTCGCTCTCGTCTCCTGTGGTTATTAGACGCTTGCAGCCTGCTGATTGTCTGTGTTTGAGCTGAGGTGAAGCCAACTTTCCGTCCCTCAAAGAGACTCATATTCAAACACAAGTCTTAAACCTCATGAGCAAAAGCATCATTGAAGAAAAATGACATTTTGTGCTATCATGCTGAACTCAGAACAAAATAAATCTTTTTTTTTTTTGGCTCGTCCTGCAATTTTTTCGGCCATTTATTTATCAGTGAAATAAACACAAAGAACAAAGAGTCCTTTAATCAGACGGGCATTTGGCTGCCAGGTTGTCAGCGTAATTAGAGCTCCCTCCTCTAACCAACTTCATGCCTCGGTGGAAAATAAGCATCTGGTAGAATATCTGCAGCTTTCAGAGAGTCAAACTTTTTTCATGCTACCTGTAATTCTGTTCAATACAAATGGTCCAGGATCAGATAAACAAACAGAAAAATAACGACACCCCCGATGCACCGGCAGGCTGTTACTACCTGCAAGGAAACAAACAAGCCTGTAACTGCGAGGGAATCTATTCGTTCTTTGCAGACAGTCGCAGAAAACTCAAGAGTAAAACCGGTCACTTTGAGAAGTTTCTCACTTTACTGCAGAACTTTACTGAACCTAAGCTGCAGGGGGCACTGTTTTCCACTCAGTACAAATCAGACCAACCCAAACCACAACAGTCTAACTCATAAAGTAATTAAATACAGCTTAACATCACAGCCAAATATCAGACTGCTGGTGTGTTAAAATCCAATACAACACTCACTGTGCTCGAGCTGCCACAGCTGCCTCCACTTCCTCTGGTAATTTAGCTTTTTAAGTGTGTGCTGCATGTTTTACTGGTCTGCAGCGAAGCATCCTCTCATCCATCAGTCTCCGTATATTCACTATCTGTGCATTTTGCTACTCTGTGATTGTCTTTAAAAGGCCATGAAAACATAGTATCTCGATCAGCCTCTGACTATGAGCGACAGGGTTCGACATGAACGCGCTTTCTATCAAAGTTACAGCAGCTTTGGTTATTTCAGGAGCTTCATTTGTGCCTGCCGGAGAGGAAGTGTGAATGAATATTACCTAATGTCGGTTTACCTGCAGTTGTCAATATTAAGTGTCATGATGAAAATACTTTAAGCGCCTGTTTTATTATGTTTTAAATGTGCGGCAGTGAGGATCTGCACGGAGCTTCACAGTGAGTTTCAGCTCATCGTTTAGCCCTTCAGTCAGTACATTTACCGTTTTGGCTCACGTTCACGCAGATCATGGTGGAGCATTTAGCAGCCACAGAGCCAGATGTTTCCCTCAGGACGGCACAGCTAACAGGGGAGTGAACGCTGGACTTCAGTTTGTCAGAATCAGGACTCACGATGAATGAAGAGCTACTGTTGCTAACAGGCTCGCAGAGTTGATGATATGTTAACGCTCTGCTCTCCAAAAAAATCTGTCATTGCTGTTTAAAGATTTGAAACCAAATGTTAGAAGCAGAGCAGCGGTCATGCATTCGCTGTTCTGTTCAATGGAAATTTAGTTTACATTTACAGAACACTTAAATCCAAAGTGCTTCACAATCTGCCTCTCACTGACACTCAGACATGTTTGTGTGAATGGCTGCTGGATTAATTACTCATTATAAATATGTTTTTAATATTTGCTGTGTGCTTTTAATGGTATCATATATGTTTAATATAATCACATACCTGAATATATACTCTACTATATACTGATTACACATTCTGTGTGCCCGTTTCTGCACGCTTCTGTTCTATATATGCTTTTTGATTCTTAGATTTCTTTTGACACATTATTTATTAATCACTGCAGCCGCCTTGTGTGAAGAAGCTGCTTTACTGATGCAATTTCCCCCTCTGGGATCAATGCAGTGCCCCCACATCCCTTCAGGCTGTGGATAATCAGAAAATCAAAGGGAAATAGATGCTGTTGTGTTGTGGGTGAAGCTGGGTTAAAAAGCACGACTTTTCAGTGTTAAGGCAACAGTATCGACAGGCGTGATGGAAAGCATAAACCATAATAACTGGGATATTATTACAGATGCTTTGCTCATTTAAAAGGACTTTTCATGAAGCATTAATCCGAGTTCAGAGTTTGTCAAACAAAGAAAGAAAATGTGCTGATGTCAAGCTGTGTGGAAACATCTAACATAAAAATTACTGCGGTCAAAAATTAATACAACAGATTTACTCAGAATTGCCTTAAACCAGCATCCTCTAATACCTCCAAACTGACATGACAGTAAAATGCCACACTTAGCAGCCCGCGGGGAGCCGCGGTGTGTGAGTTTGTCGGTTAAATCCATCAGTCTGGGCGGTAAAGAAATAGAGCATCTTGTTCCTCTCACTTGGCTTCTGGATGTTAATAAGAGTGGGCTGACTGACGGGCACAGACAGCCTGAGTGAGTCAGCGAGGCTCCAAACAAGTCAGAGCTATTGTGATTCGGAAAGCCTTTAAAAAGGCGAAGGAATGCACGGCAGCCGCCAGAGCACCGCACACACACAGCCGGGACACGTATGTAGACGCGTGTGTGTGAAAACACAGACTGCTTTACATCTCCCACACACACACACACACATCTTATTTCTCTCTCATCCACAGCAATCCTTTCAGTGCCGGGTAATCAAAGTATAAAGAACCATGTCAGTCTGCTATTACCTGAGGCTGAAGTGTGTGTGTGTGTGAATACACATGTGCAGTCAACAGGTGTTAATCCGATACCATGTGCTTCCCCACCGATGTTAAGTAATATGGGGGAGAAAAAAAATCAATCTCACCTCAGGCCGAATGTGTGAGACTGCTCGTAGTGGAACAGGGAATTAATCTTCACATCTGAATTCACAGCAATCAGCCTGTCGATCAAATCCTGCGGAGGGAAATGAGCATGCAGCGGTTGTCATCCGAAAAGAAAGCAGCGTGGATATTTACAACGAGAGGTGAAACATGCACATCAGCCTCGGCGGTTTGGGAGTTTAGCAGGAGGCTTTTGAGAGGCAAAACAGATGCGTGGGTGGTGGTTGAAGGCGAAATTAAAAGTACCAACATGCCCTCAAATGGCTGAAAGAAGCACTGCACCAAGTCTGGTTTGCACGGTGAGAAGAACACTCACAGGAATGCAGCTCGGCATCTCTCTCAGGGCGTATTCGCTCTTGTTGGCGAGGAGCTGCCGGCCCAGGAGCTCCCACACCGAATGGGAAGAGGAGAGCAGGTTGGCCAAGGACAGGAAGGACTGGAGAGACAGCAGCAAACAAGACAAGCAAAGACTGACCGACTGACGTTGATATCCAGACATTCACTGTGTGTTTTGTCCATGATGAAAATTTAAAGTGATGCAACAGAGAAAAAGGAGCTGCTGACTGCATGTCTGTGTGAACAGAATGAAATCACATCTGAACATGAAGAATAATAAACCACAGGAAGTCCTGCTCTCATTACTGGAGCAAGAACGGGGAAACACATGAGAATCAAAATGTGCGCACACGCTCACACAAACATGAAGCCTGGAAACACTGCAATGATTTTAAAGATATATACAGACATGTTTTTCTGAGTATGAACTCTATTCTGTCAAAGGTGTCTGTCGAAGGTGCCTTACCAACCTCGACATATTTTATTGTCTGTCTGCTCCTGTTTTTATTGGATTACAACACACAAATGAATCAAACAGGTTGAGTGAATTTAGAGCTAATCAGCCGAACGCGCTCGAGTGACGAGTCTGTGCCGCGTATTTATTTTGTTCTGGCACAAAACTTCACCACACATGTTTAAGTGCAAGTTTAATCTGTTTCCGACACACACTCAGCTGTGGGGCTCTGCTGCCTCTCTGCTGGCTGTCTGACTGTCTGACTGTCTGTATGTAACCTGGCAGCTGACCCGCTGATAAGGCAGGCTTTAAAGTCGCCAGTGGCAGGGCACAGTTCACACTTCGCTGGCTGTCCGTATTCACTGGGCCAGTTTCTCTGAGAGGGATGGCTCGGCTCCTGTCAGAGGCCAGCATCAGACACACACACACCGACACACAGCAGAGCTTCACATCACAGTCTGAGTCCGTCCTGGTCTGAACCTGGAAATCCTGCACAAACTTGTACCTAATCAAAAAGTGCAGCCTCATGCAAGGAGGAACGATTCAGGGTTTAAAACACTGACATAAACTAAGAGTTAACTCCGACTACAGTCCTGTTTGACTGAAAGTGTCCTCTCACACGTCTCAGTACCTTCAGGCAGCTCCTGTCTATGGGGTCCATGGGTGTTGGCTGGGGCCGGACCACCCGGACATCCTCACTGCCGCACTCGAGAACAGACCACAGCTCCACCACCAACGCCCGGACAAAGCCTGCAACGCAACGGCAAGCCAGCGGTTTCAGTGTGGATCCTGAAACCAGATTCTGTGTGACGAGGCTGCAGCTGGAAACAGCTCACATTTCTTTACGGGAAACTGATGGCGGAACATTCAAACATGTTAAAACCAACACGCCACCATGTCTCTGCCTCCCCTCCACCGAGCACGTATGTAGATATGGTTTTCTTAAAATTTAGAACAGAATCTGAAGCAGACTTTAAATCTGGTTAAATTTCTGCTCAGATCACAGAAACCTGACCTCATCAGGCTCTTTCTTCATCCCGTCACAAACACGTTGCCCCCTGGCTGCAGCTCGTCGCCTGCTTTCTGTCAACCATGCACAAACAACTTGGAACAGGCGCCTTGAGCGTCACAGCTGGTAAGTGTTTAGCCTTTAGTACCTGAACTTTGCAAAGCCACCACCCCCGGAGCAGCTGCTGCCACCTGTGTCACCATCACCCCGTATCCAAACTTCTCACAGCGGCTGACCTGCAGAACACACAGAAAATCCAAAGGAAAAAAAAAAGGGAGGACTTGAATTTGATGAAAGTTTTATTTTTTTGAGTTTTATTTTGGAAGATGAGAATTGTAAATTGGCTGTTTGTGATTCCGGATGCAGACTCTGCTCTGACGCTCCACATAATGTAGCTTAGCAAACTGAGGAGAAATCAAACTGCAAATTGATTTTGGAGTGTGCAGGCCCTTCATTATTTACAACACAATGTCACAACTAAAAATAGACTAAATATAATTACATTCCATAATTAAAGTGAAATGCCGAACGACAGAAGCAATTACAACAGTGTGTAAACAATGGCAGCAAATTAAGCCCGCGGGGGGATTAGCTAAGGTTTGACTGAGCGTGTGCGTGTCGGCAATGTGAATCATAGACAATGCTATGTATGTAAGGCATATGAGTCCAGGGATTAATAAATTAAACCCAGTGTGAGAGTAGCAGCATGTAACAGCCTCCAGGCTGCGGGTGAATACTGAACAGTCTCCAGGAAATACGACTGTGGCCTTGAGGGGGAGCGAGAGCAACAAATGACCACATCCAGTGCAGAATGAATTAGGGACGCTGATGACATAAGGCTAATGGAATGAGTAAAGGTCTTTCGGATAGATTATGTTCAGGAGTACTGCATGCATGCATATTTTACTGCACACAGCAGACATTCGGTGTGTTTTTTGGAGTCTGAGGATCATCTCGTCAGCGACCAAACTTCAGAACAGTTACTCTGTGTTTCTCCAAAAGGAATCTGTACATTTTAATTCAGTGTAATTTAATGCAGATGATGCAACAGTTTGCGTGTAATGACTTTCTCCTAATCCTGCTTCAGTGCTGGCTCATGTAATTCAAGGCGATGTGGCAAAGAATCCCTGGAACAGCACTTTGCTATTGATGCTATCAAGGCAGATTGAAAACTCAGCCACTTCCAGAGCTTCCATAAAGGTGATGAAACAGCTTGAACTCCCTGTACCAACACCAACATCAGCGCTTATCAGCACTGAAGTCCTGTGCTTTGTTGAAGTCACGCTGTCTGATTCACAACAAGGATAAACCACAGACTTATCTGACTTATCTTACGTAACTTGAAATCTGCTACCAGTGCTTTTACAGCTAAACGTCTCTGGCAACACCTGGAGTTGCTTATCGGTCAGATTTCACAGAGTCAGCACTTGTTGGATTGCAGCTTCGGAAACGACGTGGGGAGGGGAATGACTAGCGCTGCTCCGTCAGCAGCACAGCTGAGGTGCCGCCGAGGTGCCCCTCCACCCCCAAACTGCTCGGCTGGGGCCTAACCGGGCAGCTTCCAGGTGTGACTGTGTGTTAAGTGTGTATGTGTGGAGCAGAACGTTGCAGTAAATGAAAAGCCTAAAAATAAAGGCTGGAAAAAAACTCTTAAATGTGTGCACTGGAGAGCAGCACACCGGAAAACTGGGTATAAACGAATGTATAAAAGTGGTGGAGTGAAACACAAAATTCTGAATGTTATTTCTTAATTCTGTTGGTTATTACCTGCAGTTTTTTCGTGAAGCGAGAGAACATGTAGGAGATGCACTCGGTGATGGCTCCGGTCTGCTGGAGCAGCAACACGCCTTTAGGAGTTGCGGCAAAGTTCAGCAGGCTGTCCAACAGCGTCTCCTCCCAGGTGAGCCTGTTCGGACGTGGAAGGGAGAGACACAGTCGGCTGCAGTGCTGTGACTTCACACTGTATTAACATCAATCTGTCTGTCAATCAATAAATCAATCTTCAAGCCACAGACGCATCAGTTCCTGACACTTGAGGGAAACGTACAGCTGGTAAACTTCTTAGCTGAGAGATGTTAACAGCAGTTTGGCCTAATGAGCTCTTTACATTTTCTGTTCACTGTGAGTCAGAAAATGTAAAACACAGCATTTGTCATTAGTTACTAGAGGAAGCGTCCCACGTTTGAACTGAAGTAATGATGAGACTGCGCTCTGATTTGAACCAGGTCAGCAACATCTGTGTCACCTCTGGAGCCAAATCCACGGAACCCAATGATTAGCTGACTTTCATACTATTTAATTGTTAGAGTCCCTATTTATGTTATATTTACTGCTTGCCTGTGAGCTGTGCTGCCACGTTTCAATTTGACCACATCTCGAGAAAAATGTTAAATATTCCAGTCATTGGAAAAAAAATTTTAATCATTGACATTACTGTTAGGTTACCTGGAAATACAGAACTAAATCACATCAGATTTGTTTGAACCAGTTTGACTTTCTTAATTTTTTTAATTTACTTTATTATGCATTTTTAGTTTAGCTTTTTGAAGTACAATGAATATTATTTCCCTTCTGTTTTGAACCACAGTTCCATACCAAGCTGCTAAACTGTCCTAAATTGTCGAGCACCATAAAATGTACTGTATGGCTCCAGTTAACATGGTTAATTGAAATTTGAAGAAGATATCCTGAATGATAGCCCAGAAGAAGCGCTGTCATGAGTTGAACCTGTTAACTCATGACAATGAGGCAGCAAAGGGATCTTTTTCATTTCTGTATGCTCTGTCTAATTAGCATAAATCATCAACATCTACTGATGACAAAAACATCAATTATCACATCATGTTACATCATGTTGGAGCTGCTGGAACTGCAAATTTCTCTTTGGAGATGAATAAAGTATCTGTCTGTCTATCTATCTAGTGTAAACTCAACAGGCTGCATCTGGACATTTAAGAACTACTCGACTTGAGGTGCATGAGGTAAGTTTGCTAATATCTCTCTTGGCAGTGAAATTTAACTGTCAGAGTAAGTTTAACTTTTCATAAATTCTGTGGCTTGAATTAACTCCTTCCAGCTCATGTTTGGCAGCTTGTGTCAGACGTCTTGGAAGGCGCTCTGGTATTTTCCATTTCCTCTGGGTGGATTGTGAACGTACACATATTAAAAAAAAGTAACGCTCTTACAACAATATTGTGAAGATGAGAAGAGGTGTGTGTGAAGTAATGCACCTTTGAAACAAGAGTATCTTGATTATGTATGAGTTCGTGCACAATAGGATTTGCATGCAGCTGCAGATTTGTTCCTGCTCAGCTGTGGGAGGCGACTCCATGTGATGCTGTCAGAGGTAGATTAATGGGGGTGTCAACGACTAGTACAGATTTTATGGTCTCCTGGCAATCATTGCACACACTGCTTGGTCAACATCTCTAATGTTAGTCGTTAATGGATATGAAAGGCTGTTACTGCCAGACATCAGTTTTGTATTGGTGATTCGTTCACAACAGCTGTTATTAACGGACAGAAGGTTTGTTGCTTCAGGTATTTATTTTTGTGTGGTTTGCTATCACATCAAATCCTCTTGCATGAAAACATATTAAAAGGTGTCTGACAACAAGCTCACAGCCGGAGGCTTTAAAGCACACATGCAAAAACCAAAATGGTTGAATTAGTAATCAAATTCTGATCACTCTCTCTCGAAGTCGCATTCTGTGTGTGTGCGTGTGTGTGCGTGTGTGTGTGTGTGTGCAGCCTCACATGTTCTGCAGCTCCTGGGTGGATGCTCCAGCAGTGGCTCCAGGTACTGGGGTAGGAACCCTCTCCGACAAGGAACTGGTCTAGACACAAAGAGGGAAAGAAGATCAGTTTTCACTCCGTGTGTGTGTGTGTGTGTGTGTGTGTGTGTGTGTGTGTGTGTGTGTGTGTGTGTGTGTGGCCGCGTCTCAAGGTTTCGAACAGATTTATTCACAGTCTCTTTACACCAAACTCTATGAAACCCGACATCCTGAATTAGTCTTTTATGTTTTGTCTTCAGATTGAGATTCTAAAATCTATACGTGTTTATTTAATTATATAAATTGATTGTTCTTGAGCTAATTTCACCTTGAAAAGATTCTAAATCTTAACAATAAACTGGTATTTAAAAATAGTCCACTGTTTGGGTTAGACAAACTAAATGACTGAAAACAGGCTGAACTCATCCAGGTGACTCTGGACGGACTGCGTACTGATTCATGAACAGTTCATAAACCCTCCAAACTGTCATTCTAGCCAATCAAACCTTGATTAAGGTTTAATTAAACCAGTGAACTCATTAAAGTCAGAATTCTGTGAACTACAGTTTTAACGTTATTTTCCTCCCCTGTGTTTCTCTGCTGTTTGATCTTTATGTTTATTGTCATTTTGTTTTTTATCCCTCTGAAGCAGTTTGTTAAGAAAGCTGCTGTACAACAATAATAATGATCATCATTACTATCGTTGTGTTGGTGCCTGTTTACGGTGGGTGGGATGAGTTACGGTCACACTATGCAACACATTAACAACAGATGTGGACTGACAGTACAGTACATGCTGACTGCTGTATGACAGTGCAGGATGTGGGGATTAATATTTAACACGCCAGATAAAATCAGGAGAAAGTGAGTGTGGAAATGTTCATGCCGTGATGTCTCACAGGTTAATTTTTGACGTGAATATTTCAGATAATAAACAGGAAAGAATGTGAATGCGCTGTATTTGCAGACAGCTGAGACATTAATGATGTGGCCCTGCTCTGAGGAGCAGAGTCTCCTCTGTACCTGCCCTGCAGCAGGAGCTGCTTCTGGTTTACATTCAGCTGCATCTGTTTCTGTTTTCAGTTTAGTTTTTGGCTCAGATTATCTCACTGAAGGTGTTCTGATCATAATTAAGCGAAGCAGCGGTGGCGGCTCTCGCTGCAGTGAATGAATAAAGAGAGAAGCAAATTAAACATGACAGGAGAGGCCTGACATCACCGGACCAACCCGCAAATGTGAATTATCATCTTTATTAGCATCTGCCAGAGCAAATAAAACATGAGCCTGCAGATCCATCAAGCAGTCCTCTCCAAGAACGGGTCTCATTTCTTCTATTGACAGAATCTGCCTGCAATAAGCAACTCGAACATTAGAACACTGGATTGTTTTCTAATGTGCTAAATAATAATAATGTTTTTGTAAGAGCCAATTAATGTGGATTTATAGAGTATAATAATTTAGTTAAAAATTGTATAAATATGCTTAATTTAATTTTAAGAAATTCATGATGTTTTTTATATTTCATAGGAATACATAACTTAGTTAATTTAAAAAGAAAATTTTACTGTGAAATGTAATTTTGACTTCCATTACGTAATGCGTCATACGTCTTTTTAATATTGCATGAACATCAAGGCAGATTGCAGCTGGACGCGAAGGAAGAAACACAGTTTTTTGACCGTACTGAAACGATTTGTAACCCTTTTATTTTCTGTAAAATGTGTATTTAAGCTCTTTAAGTAAAAAGCATAAAAGGAAGACTTGGTTTCAGTCGAGTGATTCAAATACTGGTTGTAGACAAGCTGCAAAGGTGACACACGAACTTTGAAGACACAGAGTGCCACTACAGTTTTTAATACTTTTACTGTTTCTGTTGCAGCTTTCAAGCCAGATATTAACTTATTAATATATGATTATAATTATATCTATTCTGTAACTCACTCAGTTTGTGAGTCTCTACACGATGGGAAAGTTGGATCAGTGTCACATTGAGAAATGAGGTGCAGGTACCTTTTTCCAGGCAGCAGCGACGGCCTTGTGCAGGCCGTAGGGTCGGAGGACCTGTAAGCCCTCACAGGTGTTGTACATTTGCCTGCAGACAAAGATAAAGGCTCCACATAACGTGCGGGACAGGTCGGATTCACTGAGCGATGACAGCTCTGCCTCCAGCAGCCTGAGCGTGAACTGCACGATCACGTGAGCAGCGAAGGTTCTGCAGAGGACAAGGAAACACACCGAGAGAAACATGCTGACAAACGATAGAACATTTGATTTGCATGTTTGTAATATGACATGTGGTGAAAAATTACACTGTGCAAAGTGTATTCTCATATGTTTCTTTACTCCAAGCTGTTCTGTACCTTAATTTCAATCATTAATTGACAAGAAACATGGTGATTAAAGTCCTCAGTGCTCTTTTACAAGCCCACTTTTACAACATGTTTCTCAGAGGAGGCACACGCGAGAATCAATGTCAGACTAAAGCAAAGTCAAAACTAATGTTTGTCCCTGACAGCAGCATCACTGCTGATTCAAAACAGCAGCCTGTAGTTTAAGGCGGGACAGACTGACCCAGGTTACAGACTGGTCAGGGTCGGCCAATTAAAACAGAATACAAAACTAACTGCGGGCCCCCGGGTGACCCTGAGCATCTTTAATAAAACACACGATGGCAGTGACTGACAAACCAGCAGCGTCCTCGGGTCCAATCTGGAGGATTTGTTATGCAAACTTTACTTTATATTGAAGACTTCTCGCTAAGACGGAAAAATGTAATTTATTCATGACCATGAAAGACACAAAATGACGCTGCGTGTTTAATCATGATTCAGTCGCACTGTCTCACCTCTCACTGCGGGCTACAACCTGATTCTTCTCGTATAAGAAGAGACTTAATCCTCTGTCGGTGTTTGCGATGCGAGCCAGAACGTCAGCGATGAGAGTCAGTGTTGCTGCGGGGGATTTTAATTCAGCCTGCAAACCGTAGAGAATAAACAGAGAAAAATCACCCAGCTGATTCAGAAACAGGCAGAGTCCCAGGAGGGACCAACAGATATTCAATACTGAGATAACATCATTAACTTTGACGATGATGGAACTAAGAAAAAGCTGTTAGATTTTCAGCAGTTTTCTACAGTGTGATCTTTGACAAACAATGTCCTGCTGTGAAAAACCTGACCCACATGATTCAAACAAACACTTCAGGATTCACCTGTGCTGTTGGACTCAAGGTTAAAAACTGTTGCTGTACTTTCCTTTTTGACATAAACTTACCTGAAAACAGCACAAAGTCAATATATTTAATGTTTGACCTCATCAAAGAGCAACTAAAGACTGGGAAAGACGTGGAACGCTCCAGAAACACCTGTTTGGATCATTCCACAGGTAAACAAGTGGATTGGTAACAGGTGATAGCATCATGATTGAAAGGCTCAGTGGTTCACAGCGAGGATGGAGCGAGGGTCAACACTTTGTCAACACGTGATTGGATAAAGAGATTAATACCTGGACTGTTGTCAGGAAACACAGTTTGATTGGAAATGATTGATTCTGGTTTTATTGATGGTTCATACAGACTTTTATGGAATCAGGCTTGTACATCAGGAAACAAGGTAAAGGCAAATATTGTGATTGAATGCTGAGGGTTAAAATTAGAGCAACTGGTCAGGGAATAAATCAAGTTAATGGGCGGTACAGTGAGAGCTAAAAGCGAAATATATCATATTATTCTAAATAATATTTAGATGACAGGAACAACTGATGAATTTCGTGGGTTCAGAGCTGTATAAGGCTTTGTGCTACGCTCACACATCAACGTAACCGTGATATAAAGCTCCGCTGCAATACTGAGGCTTGTTCTGGCTTTAAAATATGAATGAAAATGAATAATAAATGAACAGACTGTGTGTTACTTCTAACATGGGCAGTTCATGTTGTGCTTTTCTTTGTGGCAGGTTGAGTTTCCATGTTTATTAAAAAACACTAGCTCTAGTTTCAAACTGTCTAAATGTGACTACATGTGCGTACTCATGTCCATCCTGTTTGTGGTACAGTGTGTGTCTGCAAAGCAACATGTGTGTGTGTGTGTGTTTGACCTGCCGTCCGTCCAGCAGAGCTATCACAGGAGCCAGCAGCGTCTCTATCACAGGCGCCTGGTGGAGACACTCTGCAGCACACTCCGTCCTCTCACACAGCATCCACAGCACCTCCATGGCCAGACTGCTGGGCGACAGAGAGTCTGGACATACAAGTAGTGAAAAAAATGTTTTTTACATAAATATTTCACTGAATTACATGCATGATATCTGAGCTTATTCACTTCATTTACTTCACTTGTGTCCTCTTTCTTTAAATATTTTCCTCTGAGTTATCTGGTTGCAATATAATTTAAGTTTATTATTATTACTCTGATCATAAAGCATCTTAGAATATCTCTCCACTTTCACTTTCTTGCAGCCCATTCAGGAGTGAAATCTGTCAAGCTGCTGCTACCAAAGCTTCCGGATGCTTCTTTTCTCTGCATTTCCATGTTTCGACAGGAGGTTTTGTAAATTACATTTATGCAACATCATTGTCAAGAGCTGTAGTCCGCTGTAGTTACTGTAACCTGAGTTTCTTTCTTTTTCCGTTACATGTATACAAAAATTACACAATATGTTTGTGTGTGACTTTTTTCTCATCAGTAGTGTTTACATAATACATTTATGCATCACATTCTAGTGCAATAATTCCACGCTCCTGCATGTGCAACTGAGTGTGCTGGGCTTTGTGCAATACAAACTGGCGCTTTAAACTGACGTGCACTCAGGGCTTTGTGCAGTTTCTTCTGGCGCTCGTGCACTTCAGCACTTGACACTTTATCGAGCACCTACGCACTTCACTCCTCAAAACTAAACTCTTATGGTCTCCCTTCCTGTGGGCCAGCTCTCCACCCACAGTGAACCTGCACTGCAAATTATTTGTGTATTATGGTTTGTGTTCCTCAATGTGGTTTTTTTTTTAGTATTTGTTTTATATTGCTACTGCTCCTTTTTTCTTTCTCTGAAATGTTGTACTGTCTTAATTTGTTTTTTATGTATATGGGACTGCAGATGGAAATTAGCGTCACATGTTTTAACATGTTCATCAATATGCACTGTCCCATTCAAATAAACAGATAAATAAATAAGGAGCTATTGTTCTTTTTAACTTGAACATGACACCTGACACACTGCGATGGGTCAAACTACACTACAGACTGTGAAGCATTTAAACTTTAGGTCAGCAGGAGCATTAAAATGCTGCTCAAAGCAATATGACAGATTACAGAATAAGCTGCATCATTAGCTCTTCACCTGGCGATACGTTCATTTTGCTCATCATACCTCTGGAATTTCACTTTTTTCTCTGTTGCAGTATTTCTACTGTTTTCTACAGTAGTGCACAACATTATTGAATTTTCACAGAAATATCACCTAATGGAGCTTTAAATTAAAATATCCTCCAGCCACATGTAGCATCGTGATAACACTGAGAATATACTCTGACGAGCGGTGCGGGTGAAATGTTTGTAGGAATCTATGACTTGCTCAACAGGACTCCCTGCATCAGACAAACCAGACGATTCGCTGACAAAGTCAAGGCAGGTGACTCTATTGATCACTGACGGCAGGGCTGCTGCAGTGTAATTCATGAGAATGGATGGTGCAATAACGCAGGTCTTCCAGGAGACAACCACAGTGCTGCGTGACTCACTGCAAGGTTAAGAGATAAAATATATGGTCTGAGTGACGCTGTTATGCCTCACAGGGAGGGCCACTGTGTTCCCTCAGTCCCTGGTTCCAGACTCCAGACGACCTCAGTGACGTCGTGTTTATCTGTGTGCGACTGTGCGGCGCCCCACCTGTGTGTGAGGGGTCGCCGTGAGAAGGTGTGGGGTGTTGGTACATGATGTTAATCAGGACGATAACCAGGTCCGTCAGGCCGACTGGATCTGAAACACACACACACGATGAATAAGTCAACGTTAACCTTGAAGACGAGGATCGACTTTTTCTGTCTGGGATGAGTTTTGGTTTCTGGTGCGTTTTGAAATCCCCTGAAATCAGGACAAATGAAGCAAATCACACGTTTCAACTGCATACAACAAGCCCAAAATAAAGTGTTTAGAGTCAATAACATTGCATGTCTAAAGGGGCTTCACACTGTTTCACACTCCACAACACGTGCTTCATATCCACATCACAGCTGACAATCCAAACTGTTTTAATAGTCGATTAACCTTTTAACTAATTCATGAAGCTGAAATGTCAAACATTTGCTGCTTCCAGGCTCTAAAATGAGATTTGCTGCTTTCTAACTTTTATGTCAATGTCAAATGAATATGTCTGAACTCTGGGCTGTTTTTATTGGACAAAACTAAATTAATACGCTAAATGATGATTCGATGAGTCATTAAAATAAATGATAAAGAACATAATGAGTTAATTCATAGTTGCAGCACTAATCCGTAAGCATGTTCGACAGCATATAATATAAATGGGATACACATAATGTAATACACGTCGCTATGGACAGATGGTCCGTCTGCAGTCTGGGGGGATGACGGACTGAAGACAAACGTCTCTGCGGTTTGAACCGGAGATATCATCGAGTGTGTGACGCGACTGGAATCTCAACGCTGCTCTGAATGTGAAGTAATACGACAACGAATCGCATTTGTGTCTCTTTGAGCTGGCTCTGCATGACAGGGCACTGAAGTGATGAAACATTATTAAAATCAATCGTCACCAGGGCAAAACCAGGATGAAACAAATGCTTAACGACAAATAATTAATCATCTAAAACATTTCAATCAAAAAAAAATGAATTGACAGTGGAAGCTTGTTTAGGAACTGACACATTATGACACATATGGATGAGCAACTGAGGCTCAAAGAGCGGAGAGACTCATCAATAGGCCTCCACCCTGAGTGTAGATGATCAATGTTAACAGGTTTAATGTCCACGATTTGGTCGCCTCCAGACTTGAACCTGATTAAAGATTAAATGAAACATCATTTAAAGCAGTGACAGCAGACTGGAGGGTGTGGCACCATGAACACACACATTCCTACATGAGATTATCTGACGTAAAGATTATTCTGTTCTATAATCACTCAGGGGACAATGATTGCTCAATTCCACTCATTAATCGATCCATTTTTCCCTTTAACTAAAAGTCGTTTACAGTTTAGCTTTAATTCCCATCGCTCTCATCTTAAGTCTTTAAATACGAAGCTGCCAGCAGCCTGTTCATGTAGCTCTGCCTGAAGATGATAAAGTCATGTGATATCTATATCTGATATCTGTTTATAGTGAAACAACCATAAAAGAAGGTAAATATTAAACCCCCCCCACACCTGCTTTTGACAGAGTACTGTACCTTTGTGCTTCCTCACTTTGATGGGGAAGAGCTTCCTCCCGTTGGCGTAAATGAGGAGTTTCCCCAGAAGACACAGCGAGTGGACAAAGAGGGCGTATTCTAGCTCTTTCCCCGTATAAACGCTCCTCTGGGCTGAACCTGGAACAGTAACAGGAAATAACCAGTTAGCCCCTCATGGTTGTTTGCCTCCATCGACCAGTCAGGCTGCAGTTTACATCAGCAGTTCTCTCTATGCTGACATGTTTGATTCCAGTGAATAAAGACAAAAAACTAATTAGAAGAAACTAATAGAAATGCCTTTTTCGTCTGCATTATTCAAGGGATAAGTTGGCCAAATTCTTTTCCACTACAGATCCAGGCTGTCCGAGGTGCAGTCATGTACCCACCACAGTTGGACATATGTTTAGGTCATGCACTTCCCTCGACGACTACTGGAGACAGATATTTGATGTATTTTCCAAAATCTGTGGCCAGTCCATAACACCTGACTATCACACAGCTATCACACATTTTTGGCGTACCACCACCAGGCTGCAAAGTCTCAAACCTGCAAGCAAATGCTTTGGCATGCTCGCACGCAGACTCATGCTTTTTAATTGGAAGTCAAATTCAGCCCCGTCATTCCTGCAGTGGAGGAGGGATGTGCTATCTTTTCTACCTTTAGAGAAAATGAGATACAAGATATGTAAAGCCCACAGAAACTTTACCTTGACCTGGAGTCCCTTTATAGAATTTGTAGAAGGCTTTTCTTTTCAATTATACACCTATTGGAGAGTTAAAAGCCTCTTTATTATCTGCTCAAAACATCAAATCACTGAACATGAACATATAATGAGGGGTTCCTGTCTGACTATTTCTCTATTTGTTTTTGTACTTTTTCTGTTTATTTGATTAAATTTGTTTACGAGCCTTGGGGGGTGGGGGTTGGGTGTCTATGTTCGGAAGTTGTATGTTTGTTAATAGAAAACTGCAAAATAAAGTTGGTAAAAAAAATGAAATGTCTTTTTCTGTCTGAACTCATTGTGTAAGTTTTTGCTGCTCTGTTGTGTTGCTGCGGTGGACGGACGGTTTAAAGACACTCTATTACGCGAGCTTTAGATCTGAAATGAGACCGACGAATGGAAAGCGGCGGCGGCGGCCTTGCGGTGCCTCTGAGGTGCAGAGAATCGAACAGAAGCGCAGCTCAGAAAACTCTTCTTCTTTTGTGAGGAGTGTATCAGTGACGGGGGGAGTCGGCGTATCTCCGCTCACCGGAGACAAGGTCAAAATGTTCCGTCTCGCCGAGCCAGCTGGCCTGCAGGAGATAACGCACTGACATTCCCTTACGCTCCATCTCCCGCCGCATTCGCTCTCATTTATTGAATTAAAAGTGCAGCTGCATGTGGAGCGTTTTCCCATAAATCTACAGAGCTCTTCGTTATGTTCGTAGAAATTTACAGTAAACGCTGTAAACAAACGATCACTGGGAGACAGCAGAGAGGTTCATGGGAAACGTGACACATAACAGATCAGATACTAACATTCATAATAATGGTCCAGTGGTTTATTTGTTATCAGATATTAGAGTGAAATAATGACAGAGAGGTGAGCTCCTGATCATTTCAGACATGACAAAATAATAATAAACTTCACTTCCTGCTTATTTCCGCACTTTCAATGACACCTCAGGCGAACATCTGCAAATAACTGCAGTTTAAATGACTTCTCAATCACTGAGATGAGAAAGTGAGAAACCAGCTGTCCAAATGTTGCTTCCTGCTAATGAAAAGGAGAGATATAGTTGAAGGTTCAGTGTGACATTTGTCAGCCTTGCATCCCACCCCAACCCTAAATCTACCTGTTCTTATTTCTACAATAAATTTCATGCTAATTGATGCCCTAAATGATGTCATTTTCTTTTGTAGTAGTGGCTTTTAGATGCATCTTTTTCTGTTAGACTTGTACACATTCCTCTGTGCTTTCTGCTTTAGCTCATTTCTTCATGCTGATGTTTCCCACAGAGAGAGAGAGACTCAGAGTGAGAGAGCACGAACCTGAAGAAATCACGACTTTACGGACAGTTTTACTGACCGGTGTTCTGCTGCTCCGCTGACCCAGGATCAGTCGTCTCATCTGTGAAGCTCTCGCAGGATTCACTGTAATGGATGCACAGCTGAAGAGCTGCTACAATCTGGGGAAAAATGAATGCATGTTATTGTAGCTTCTGCAAACATCTGATGGGCTGAATAAAATGACATCGACTTATCTCTTGTGCAAAAGCTGGATGCTGCGACACGCTACAGGCCAAAAACACCAGGCTGACTGAGGAATTAATTCAATGTGTGTCAATGCAACCTCCTCTTATCGAACCCCTTCATCAAGAGTTTTAACACTAGAACCGTAAATCTGAGCACTTTAGGGAATTTAATTGCTTTGCAATGCAAGAGCAGTCCAGGCTTTCAGTGCCGTTTACAGTGTTACTGACATGCAGAGAAAGTTTCAGGGCTGATTCCACAGTAATCCTCTCTACAGTCAGAGCGACAACTGAGAGGGAGGAAGATTCAACAATCGATTCTTAAATGTCAAAGCGACACACAACTCCTGCGCCCCTTTCATGCAACGCACACATCCTACACAGAGTCAGGATTTCACTAAAGAAATCAGTTAAATGCAACCAAGCGTTCGGAGAATCCTCACCCTCCTCCCCACCTGTTACAGCAAAGGCAGAGGTACAGGAGCAAATTCAGCTTCTCTCCAAGGCTCCAGGATAAAACCACAATATGCAGAAAGTGAAAGCATTTCCTGGTGGAAATAGGTCATCATCTGACTCAACTGCTTTTACCGTTCTACAGGCCTGACACACTTTGTTCCAGATTCCTTCCTTTCCCTAGTTCATGCAGATTTTCGTCTTTTTTCTGTGCACTCAACAGTGCGATGCTTTCTAACGCCTGAATGAGATTCTGGCTTTGAATGCCTTCTGCAGAGACTTTTCATGCTTGTTCGGCTGATTGTTTCTTTATGGTGCCAGACTTCTCAGGGGTACAAAAGGAGCGAGTGAGAGATATTGATCAGTGAGTGAATCGCTCACCAGAGACTTGTATTTTCTCTCCAGGAGTCGGAGAACCACAGTCCTGCTGTAGTATCCGTGCTGAGAGAGGGAGAGGTGGACAGACCGGGAAAGGATAGAATACATGAGACATAATATGAACAAGAAAGAAACAGATAAAGACACAAAAACACCTCCTCATGTGCAATACACACCATCCACTTTTTAAACCAGGTCGCTTTAATATCCAGTAAGACCAGTAGGTGAATGGGTTCCAGGGCTTTCTCTGTCCCTGGTGAGGCTGAGCCATGTTCATGATGGAAGGACAGCAAGGAGAAGGTGCTCTCTATCACTTCCTCCATGTATCTAAAGCAGGGCAGCAAGAAGACCAAAACAAATGAACAGGAACTAAACCGTCATTCTAGAAATGACAGAGAGACATAGAGCAGATCTGGACTGGGATAAACCACGCAGGGAACCACTTCTGGACATTTATAAGGATGTTTGCAGAGTATCTAAGACTCTCCACTCTATCTGCCACCTGACCACATACTGGGCTAAAAACTCACTTCTCAGGATGGCGGATCCAAAAGTTTGTCACCTCCTTTTGAAAGTCGTTCATGAGTCGAATCTGAGGCAGACAGACAGAGAGGGAGGGAGGGAGGGAGGGAGGAGGCTGTGATGCGTCTGTATGCTGACACGCTTTAAATTCTGTAAAACAAAAGACGCTGCACCTGTTTGAGAAGCCGACTGATCTCAGGTCTGTTGATGTCGATGGAAGCTGAGCCAGTCGGAAAGTTTATCTTCTGAGACAGAAAACTTGACTCCACACTTTTAGCTGCACATCAAAAGGCAAAATACAAATATTACAAACCATGTATTAAATATGCAGGACTGTACTGGTGGTCATACACACAAGGCAGCACAAAACAACAAATCCATCGTGCACATAGTCTTAATTTAACAACCCAAAAGCGGCATAGAGGATAAAATCCAAATCTTAATTGTACAACTCGTTCATCCTGAAGGAAACTATCCACACTGAGGCCAGTGAATTATTTATTTAGCACAAAGTAATTCTCATAATGTCTGTGGACAGAACCAAAACTACAGTGTCTGCACGGCCACAAAATACTTGCAGTGTTTGATTTCATTTCATTTCCAGTTCAAACCTGACGGTGCTGCACGTACACCACCTACCCAAGCTGGTGTAGATCTCTCGAGTCACATTCAGCGGAGAAGAGGAGAAGCTTTTAGCAAAAAACTGCAGTACGTTATCCTGATGGATGGACACACACACACGCACGCACGCACACACGCACACACGCACACACGCACACACACACAAACTTGTGTTTACTATCATTAAGTACAAGGTCTGAAATTGTTCATAACAAAACACAATTTCATTGATTCATCTGTACATTAATTAAATGTGAATTTGTAGCACACTGATTACTACAAACCCAATTTCAAAACAGTTAGGACTCCGTGTAAAACATAAATAAAACAGAATGCGACAACTTGCTGATCCTTTTTGATATAAACTTACCTGAAAACAGCACAAAGTCAATATATTTACTGGTTGAGCTCATCAGTTTCACTGATTTTTGTAAATATCTGCTGATTCTGAATCTGATGCAGCAACATGTTTGAAACAAGTCATCATCACTTCAGGAAACTGCTGTCAGGAAACACAGTTTGACTGGAAATGACTGATTCAGTTTTTATGTTTTACAGAGTCCAGACTGTTATGGATTCGGGGCTGTACAGGACTGAGCTGATGAGGCTGCTCAGGACTCACACTGAGGTCGGGGTCGGTCAGAGCTGCACAGAGGTTCCTGCGGAGGCTGCTCCAGCTCTCACAGCTCAGCACATCAGACGGCGGGGCACAGCAGAGGGCCTGCAGGGCCTCCCAACGCACCTACACACACAGATTTACATCACTCGACCTGAACAACTCTGTCCGTCACATTCACATCGATTCCAAAGATTTGTGCTCTGTGGCCCCTTCAAGCAGAGCAATGTTGAATGTGAGCCTTGTGTCGATGTGTAAGTGAGCCTTTCTACCTCTTTGGATCTGCTGGAGTCAAGTTTTTCGGCCAAAGCTTGCAGCTGCTCCTGCCTGATGAATGCGTAACTCTGGAGATGAAACACAGAATATTATGACCCGCCATAACTCAAACTTTAGAGCTCCACCGTCTGCTTGGCATCACACCAGACGTTAAAGGGTCACTGTGTGGATCTACAGTCACAGACGTCAGAGTTCAGATACAATGCTGGAACTTTAAAAGAGCCTAAAAAAAGAGAAATGACCTGGTTGAAGGAGGAGTCGCTGTCAGAGCAGTTGTCAGTGTACTGGCTGTTGGACTGACTGTGCTGCTTCTCTCGGTGCATCTCCTCCTTCCTCATCTGATCCTCCTCAAATTTGTTGATTAGAGACTCCACCACCATGATCATGGTGTTCTTCAAGGTCTGCATCATCTGCTGGTACCTGTCACAGCAACAAGTGCATTAGAGTATTATTAATGTCACCCAAACCCTTCCCATAAGAGCTGATCTATTCTTATCTGTGACTGAACTGTACGATTCAGCAGAAATCCAACTGACTTGTTATTGCAAAGACCACACTACTAAAATAAAAGATAGAACTCCACAGTAACTTTCTATAATCTCAATCTGGGGGAATATTTGGTCTGCAAAAATAAAGACTTTCTTTTTCTAAAGTAAACAACTGCCACCCAGCAGCTAAAGTTATATCAGTGTCATCAGCTTCATGTCATACAATGTTAAGCAATGATATTTATGACACTTGAAATTTTGTCTTGAACAGCAGCTCAAAACAGTAGTTGCATTTAACCTGATGAGAAAATGGGATTTTCTACCTTTCTGACATCTCTGAAAAGCAAGAACACAGTTATTGAACAGAATGAAACAAAAATCCCTGTTGCTATACATACTGTGAAAATAAAGGGACACCAAATGGAAACTGATACTTAATCTGGGAATAAATATTATAGAGAGACACTGGAGGATTTTTTTTTAGGATTGCATAGTTCACACAAAATGAAATGATTATTTCTGAAATTACTCCACTGGAAAGCTTTGATGGGCGTTTGAAGAAAAGCGAACAAAGCTCAGAGATTTGTTTGAGCTACACTCACTCATCTGAGTCTCTCGTCCTGCGGGTGACAGCGTGGATCAGGGTGTCATGACCTGAACCTATGGCATGCTGTCCACCTCCTCTGGTCAAGTTCTTGGTCTCTTCTTCCACCACCGTCCCCAGTGAACTCTCCACATACTGACGGAGGTACTTCACAAACTCATAACTGGAATGAGAGCATTGATGGAATAAAACCTATTGTTCAATTTACCTCTTGTGTACTAACGGCATGACAATCAATAAGAGATCCGTAACAAGTGGAAACATACTGTTTGGTATGTATAAAGGTTTTATGTTGAATAGCTGCATAGTGTATATGCTAGCAGGCAGCCGTAATATGATGCACACAACTGTATTATACATCATACAACTTCAATCTATTCATTAATGACTACTGAACAAACAGTTTTAGAAAATCAGTTTTTCTTTTTGTTCTCATGATAGGGGTCCTACTACCACTGTGTTTAAATCTCATACTTACTTGTGGAAGTTCTTGTCAGTCTCCTCCAGGTGAAGGAGGATCTCTTCAGCACATTCGGTCGACGGCGCGACGGAGATCCTGTCGTTGATGCTTCTCAGAAGCTGTCTGAGCAGAGACTGCAACTCCACCTCGTCTTCAGCTGACAGCTGAGACATCTCTGCGGCTGGTCTTTAAGGCAGGACAGAATGGTGCGATTGGTTTTCTAGGCTTGAAATGTGCACATGTATGGTGGTGAGGGGCTAATTCTCCATGTAGTGCTTACCCATGGCTTGACAGACAAATTCAGTTCAGAAAGGAGGACTTGCACTTGAGTTTGTTTTCTTTACATGAATTAAGATAATGTGCAAAAAAAACTCCATGACATGCAGAAACTTGTAAATTGATAATTTTTTTTCTTTACAAAAAGGTAGAAGAATAAACATCCCCCTCAAACAAAGATGAAAAGAGAGCTAGGGCATGCTACATATATCTGATAGCAGTTTCTGTGTTCAGCACAGGGCCGTAAACACACAGACATCTCAAATTTGCCTTTTTCAGCATCAGTCAGTCAATCATCGCTTCATCAGCAACACGTGTGACAGCGGTGTGGTGAAACAGGAGTTTTCCATGGTGATATAAGGTACTTCATGAGGGATGGTCTACACAGCTGTATACACCCTGGCATATGAGTGAAAATCCGCCAGCAACAATTAATTAGTCTGTGCTGTACACCCAAACGGACTACATGAATATTTACGTTTTTACTTTGAGTCCAAACCTAGCTATCTGTGTCCCTGGTTAGCTGCTAACACCACCACTGGTCCACAGCTAGCTAAAATCACAACGAGCCTATTTTACCTGAAGCTACCAGAGCTGAACGAAAAGAAAACCTCCCCGCTGCACAAACTAACCCCCCGAACACAAACACATCGTATTCAGTACATTTTAAAGCAGTCACCTTGTGTCTGGACCTGTGAAAGCTTTTCATCCAGGTAGCATTTTGGAAGCCAGCGACAGCCGCGTCTCTATGGAAACGTTCACTTGGCGTGAAGTGTGGTGCATTGTGGGATGTCAAAGAAGCTATAGGCTGCCTCTCTGAGAGTCGGAAATGCAAGCTTCAAGCGTAATATAGGGATAACAAAGGGTTAAAAATTACATGAAAAGTCGAGTCTTAGCTCTATCACTCACACACTGCAACAAAATTCAACCAGCATCAGTATGAACACCCCTGTATTCATTCTGTTATAACCACTCTTAAACTTAAATAATAACGTACGTTTTTTTCTGCATGTCTATGAACTCCACACAACTGATGCACACTGTCACGTGACTCCGTGTTTTGCTCCTTCTACCGGGTTCCGTACAGGAGACATCTCTGCCTGCTGAAACTCTGTCAAACCTGACAGCCTCACCAGAAATTGAATATGTAGGAACAACGACATGTTTTCTTCACACGCCAGACTTGCTAGCTAACGTTACGTTTAGAAATCACAACGTGAAAGCTGCTGAATAAGCCGTAGCTAGCCAGCTAGCATCACCATCAGCACTGTCAACTATGGCGGCAGTTGACAGCTTTCAGTTTTTGTACAGAGAAATTTCTCGGTCATGCAGTTTTTACTTTGAAACTCTGGCCCTGGTCGGTGCTCTGTACACCGCCAGCAGGGCGGTAATCCTGCTCCGAGACTGCTGCACGTTGGTCAGGGTTCATTTCCTGCCAAGAATGATCCCGAGCAAGAGGCTGACTCAAAGATTTGGTGACTGGGCTGTCATTTATGGTAAGACGGTGAGAGTCATGATAGATCTGTGTGACAGACTCACTTCCATCCTTTTTAATTTAGTAACTTCACCTTAGATTAAGGTATCACAACAACTTAATTACAAAACTAGGACTGCTGCCAGTTTTAGAGCCTCAGCAGTCAGTCAATTAATCAATAAATGGATTAACAGAAAAATGATTTAAGTTATTTATTCCACAAAAGATCTAAACATCGGCTGCTTTCAGCTTCTTAAAATTGACAGTGTGGTGCTTTTCTCTATTTAATAATAATAATAATAATAATACATTTAACTTCTAGTGCACTTTTCATCGGCAGGATCTCAAAGTGCTACAAAGTTAAAAAGTTAAGCAAAATATATATATATTTATATTTATTTCTCTATTTGATATCATAAAAGTCAATTTTTACTATTTTCTCACACTATGAATAAAGATTGAAAATGAAGGTTTGTTTCCGTTGGAGAAGCTGGAGTCAGGAAATGTTTGGTGTTTGTTCCTCATAAATGATGGTTAAGAAACTGTTGTTTGATTTCACGGCAGTAAAATAATCAAGGTCATTATTTTGGAGATGTCACTCAGCAGCTCTCAGGTCTGTGTCGTCGTTCCTTCCTGGCCTGACTTCCATTGATCAACACTGTCCTCTCTCCGTCAGGGGCGTCCGAACCCGTGGCCAAAGCCTATGCGGAGGAGCTGGCCCGGCACGGCGTCAGCATTATCTTCATCACTCAGGACCACACCTCTGTCAGAGACACGGCTGCAGCCCTCTCCCAAAGCTACGGAGTGGAAACTGTTGTCATCCTAGCTGACTTCTCGTTGGACCACGCAGCCAGCAAGCCCATCAAAGAAGCCATGAGGGGGAAAGATATCGGCTTCCTGGTGAACTGTGTGGATGAGTCTTTGGCTTCCCCTCAGAGCCTGATTGAAATGCCTGAGCAGAGCCTGCTGGATTTGGTGAATAAGAACGTTGCGGTCGCGACTCTGATGGCGCGGTTGGTGCTGCCGGGGATGGTGGAGCGCAGCAGAGGAGCTGTGGTCAATATATCATCGGGGGCTTGCTGCAGACCCCTGCCTGGAAGAGTGACGCTCAGCGCCGCCACTGTGAGACCAAACACTGAGGAAATCGGCCTCTAGTGCATGCACACACACACCAACATCGCTCCATAGATCTTCTTTTCTGTGCAAAGCCCATTCAGAATGAAATACTGTACATAAGGTTTATTGACGCTGGTATTTCCAAAGAATATAAACCACTTTTTAAAAGTTAAGCCCAACTAAAATGTGAGCGTGAAGCAAACTGCATCTCTTCATTCTTTCTTCTTCCGTCCACTCAGTAAAATCGTGATCATGATGACAATAATCCTCTTTCCTCTCTCCTCCTGGCGTTTCAGGGCTACCTGGACCATTTCTCAAGAGCTCTTCACCTGGAGTACAGCGGCAAAGGGATCTTTGTCCAAAGTCTGATTCCTTTACAGGTAGATTCCTGATATGAGTGTTAACAAGCAGGACTGAACCTGAACGCATTGATATAAAGTTTTTTTTACGCCTGCTTGTGTGTGGACACAGTTTGAGAGCTTTGGCTTCTTTTGTGAAATGAAAAACCTGTTTTCGTAGAAAAACCTGTTTTTAAGGTCAAATCGTTTTGGTGTCGTTAGCAGAATTCAGGTATTTTATCAGAACAGGTTTCCATCGCTAACAAGGACGCAGCAGCAATAAAACAGCAGCGAGTTTCTCCACCCAGTTTATTAGTGCGATACAGCCGTCCTGCAGTCAATCCAACCTTCATGAACAGTGGTTCTGTTGTTTAGCCCAGCCTCCCTGATATAAACAGGGTGGACAGAATAATAGAAACACCTCTCTGTGTAACTCTGTTCAGTGAATGTATGTCTCAAACTTGTTTTTAATATTTTCACTTTCTCATGCATGTTTTCAGTTTGCTCTATAATTAAAGGTTCTTATTAGGTGAGCATGAATAACTGCATGTGTGTCAGTGCTTGATATTTACAGTGTGTGTTTCCAGATAGCCTCAAGTGGTCGACAACCGTCATCCTCATCATCGACAGCATCGCAGAGACAGGGCTGGTTTGCACCAAAGCCAGATGTCTACGCTCGCCACGCCATCTCCACCCTGGGCGTCTCTCACAGGACCACCGGCTACTGGCCTCATACGCTGCAGGTCAGCACAGAATACATCATGATGGCAGATTGTGACTGGTTTCCTCTGTGGGACCAGTGGGCTCACTTTGGTGATGAAGAGTGTGTCACTGATACATTTCCAGTTGTTGTTTCGGTCTGATGATCTGCTTCTGTCGGCTGTTCTTCTTCACAGTATGGACTGATGAGATGTGTTCCCGAGTGGATTTGGGTTCTTGGATCACGTGTGTTCATCAGCTTAAGCTAAGATCTCACTCCTCCATTCAGCACTGAACCCAGTTCTGGATCTCCTCGCTCCTGGAATCACGTAGAGTTTAGTGTCCTGTGCCATTCGTCTGAACGTGTTTAGCTCTCAGGCTGTGGTGAGGTTGGTAGTTAAGAGATTTTCTTCTCTTGGTTTGATAAGGATTTGAAGGGAAGCTGCAGTGAAATTTGAATCTGAAATAATGAATGGATGTGTATATATATATATATTACTCCTGTGTGACTGGATGATGGTCTGACAAATCTGTGACGTCCAAAATTAACTCTAGACTCCAGACGACCTGAGATCCGAGGTCTGAGTCTGGGTTTGACCTTGAGTATAAAGTTGCTGATTACCATATGTAGTTTGGTGCCTGGACCTTTATAACAGAGCCTCCAAACTGTTTCAGCCATTTAAACTATTAGATAAATCATTTCAGCGGGCCAATGAGGACCGTGAAGGCCTGGTTCAGTACGACAATATAACACTGAATACTTCCGTGTTCTGCAGAATAGACAGCAGGCGAGTTTAGAAGCCTCAGTACGAGCACTCAGCACTAAATTAAGTGTAATTTAAGTGTAATTTTGCAATAATGTGACTCCAAATCTAAAAACTGAAACTCTACATTGTGACCAAAGCAGGTAGAAATCATCTGAATATGTTCCGACAATGCGAACACGCCTTTAATTTCACGTTCTTGGTCGAATCGAAGGTAAAAGCAGGTGGTGACTGGAAGACTTCAGCTTCAGCTGGATGTGATTCAAACGAGTGAAGAGTCACGTTTTGTTTTGTTGAGAAACTATTTGAGCTGTGTTTAGTTTTTGTAGAGAGTATTTATATTAAAATGTGGACAGATTCAGACATAAAGACTTAAACATACAGGACAGTGAATAAAATATCGACTTTAACATAATGTTTGTCATCATAGTACGAAGGTGGAACAATAAAACATCCATTTGCTGGCTGTCCTGTCTTCATTTCTTTATTTCTTATTATCAGTGTGTGTCTTCGATGGTTACTCCTTTATGTGACTGGTGGCTGTTTGGTTTCCAGCGTGTTGACTGATCTGTCCGCTCTGAAGGCCACAAACGCTCTGTTTGGTGTAAATCATTGACATCCGTGAACCGACGCCACGCCGGCTGCCAGAGTTTAACCTGCGACCCGCTCAGATGAGCCAGGTCACACGCTGTTTGTCAACCTGATGAACACACGTGCTGAAAACACGAAAGCAGAATCTGTGAATGTCGTCGGCGGATGTCGTGACAAAGTCGAGCCAATTTCTGCAGGATGTGAAGGAATTTTGGTTCTTTTCCAGAAAATGCGAACATTCATAAGAAATGAAGGAAATGTGGTTTGACAATAAACATTTCTACGACTCGTTTTCATGCAAATAACGTTCAGAAAAAGCCATAAAAATCAGGAGAATCAAGGAAATCAGAAGGTCCTGTAGGAAAATAAAAAGCAGACAAATGTGGAAGACCATCAGTAATGGCAATAAAATGACATTCGAACAAATTGTCTGGACTCAAAGCTACGTTTCAGAGAGTTATCAGCAGTGTAGCTGTAGAAAAGCACGACAACGGAGTGTGTACAGGTGAACATCCACCAACCTGAAGCCTGAAACATGAACAGAGGGTTGTTTGTTCACTTAAACAGCAGGACGCCGCAGAAACGCTCATAAATCGACTCTGTGGTGGTCATGAAATGAGAACAGCTACAGCAGGCCAAACTGCCGTAAGACAGAAAGCTCCAGAACAGCTACTAAATGGACTTCATGGTGACCAAACGTGAGTTTTTCATTCGTTCGGCGCTTTGATGGCGGTGAAGCGCGCTGACCATCAGGCCGAACGGGTCACATCACTGTCGTTTCCTCCTGCTCTGTATGAAAGCACCTGCCCTTCACTTCCCTTCACTCTGCCAACCGTCTGTACGTGAAGCATGAAGCGTTCATGGGTTTGAATCTTCTTTCCACCCCCCCCCCCCCCCCCCCCCCGGTGAAGCAGAGCTGCAGCAGGAATACAACTGGAGCTGGAGGTTTGTTGTTGTGGGTAAGACGGCGTCCTTCCAGATAAGACGCCAAAGTAACACTGAACGAACGGCTTCTTCTTCACTGCGTCTCCTCGACGTCCTGCCGAGACATCGTTCTCCTCATCCTCCTCTTTTCTCTGCGGGTTCGTTCAACTGGTGAGTTGATTTTCAAAAACTGATCTGTTCTCTGTGAGAGAAACCTGCAGACTGATGCATTTATTTGGGAATATGTTGTGGTTCTACAATAATCTGCAGAAGTGGGACTGTAGAGTAGATATGAGAGTGAGTTCATGTGGTCAGAAACACGTTAAAAATAAGAGATTAAAAAATGTGACTGCATCCATCTGCTGTCTGTAACTTAAACCTTCTAACATTCAATCATTCAGTCATGTGAAAATGTGAGATTCTTATGAGAATGTTGAACAAATATTATTGTGATTGGACTAAAATCCTAAAAAGAAGAATAAATGATTTTCCCCTGAGGAAGAACACTGATGAAGGAGCGTTTTAGACATAATCTCTGCAGCTCATCCTCTCGGGCAGCTCACCGTTGGCTCTGCAGCGGGCGAGCTCGCTGCAGCGGCTGGCTGGTTGGTAATCACCAAGGTGAAGGTCTCGGTTTCCAGCAGATAAGTTTGTTTTGGAGACTTGGAATCGGCGGCCGTGGCTTCTATCAGCAAACTCAAGACTGCGAGAAATGATAAAAAGTTTGGCCTTGTTAGAGAGTCTGACTGCTCTGACTTTCCACCCGCAGTGATTTCTGCATCGTTCAGTTCTGTTTGCCAAATATTCTCTTTGGGTCAACCAATAATCGTTCAGAGATTATTCTGTTCGGACGGATTATTCTGATCTTATTTACAGGAAGCAGGACAACTGGCGGCTGAAATGGGTGAATGGGATCTGCTGGGCCGCCTGCTCGATAAAGTGCAGAGTCACTCCACGGTGATCGGCAAGGTCTGGCTCACCGTGCTGTTCGTCTTCCGCATCCTGGTCCTGCGCACCGGCGCTGAGAAGGTCTGCTCACACGTCGCATGCACTCGCATCACAGGGGTTATTAAAGCTCCACTGAGTCAGAAAGCATCACACGAGCTTTTCTGATCATTCTGAGGGGCGGGCAGGGCTGGAAACTTTGTCCCTGCTACACTTTAGACTCTGTGAAGTTTGCGTATTATGCTTCACGTCTCTTATCGTGTCTTTGTAGGTGTGGGGCGATGAGCAATCCGACTTTGTCTGCAACACCCAGCAGCCCGGCTGCGAGAACGTCTGCTACGACCTCGCCTTCCCCATCTCTCATGTCCGCTTTTGGTTCCTGCAGATTATTGCCGTAGCGACTCCGAAGCTGATATACCTGGGTCACGTCCTTCATGTGATCCACCTGGAGAAGAAGGTGTGTCACTGCAGCGTGTGTGGGTGATCGCCTGACTGGATTCGTCAGGCACGCCACGCCTGGAGCTGCCTATTGTTGTATTGTGCTGTGTTAAGTCTGATTGCTCTTGCATAGTTTACTCTTATGTCATAAACTCATTATTTAATTTGTACTTTCCCCCCAGATCTTCAGAGCGTGGTGGAAAATTATCACCATCTCTGCTCTTCATGTTAGATTTTTAGCTCATTTTCACTCACATATTTACTGCGCAAATGGATGCTGATATTTTCCTGTGTGTTGTATTTAAGCGTATTTTTATGTATAGTTTGTTCTTTATAGTCTTATTTTCACTTATTTCACTGTGTGTAATGCTGCTGCTGCACTGCAATTTCCCAGCTTGGGATAAATAAAGTCTATCTATCTATCTATCTATCTATCTATCTATCTATCTATCTATCTATCTATCTATCTATCTATCTATCTATCTAATCTAATCTAATCTAATGTAAACCACATTGTCAGCTGGTCACTTTGCCCCCTAGTGGCCGAACATTTGTTACTGCAGCTTTAAAGCCACACTGATCTCAAATCTGCCTTTTCATTCCCCTCAAAATGCTTCTTGTGAGCTAAAAAGGTTATTTCCTTATCAAAAACTGTGAATGTCGCTACTTTTAATGACAGAAAAAAGTAAAAAAGAAAGACTTGTGAAACTCGTCCATATCCTCTAACTGTCCCCATATTTTACACGATACTCATATTGAGTACTAAATTGCCTTTGAAGTTTCAAGGAGGGAGACAGCAAGTGTTCAGCCACATTTTGGATGATCAGTGTGGAACTAAGCGAGTCTATATCTCTTAAATTCCTGAACTTCACACCGCTGACAGTCAGGTTGCATCATCATCTTTCACCTAATTATAGTTGACTTTTCCATCTGCAAGTAAAATGTCAAACTCTGTTTTCTTGCTCTTCCAATCCAAGGTGAAGGAGAGGATGAAGAAGCAGGCCGAGTTGGATGACCAGGCCAGTCTGTTCCTCAGGAGAGCCTTCAAAGTCCCCAAGTACACCAAGAGCACGGGCAAGATCAGCATCCGGGGCCGCCTCCTTCACAGTTACGTCCTTCATCTTGTGGCCAAGATCGTCCTGGAGGTCTTGTTCATCGTGGGTCAGTACTTTCTTTACGGTTTCACCCTCCAGACTCGCTACATCTGCACCCGCTTCCCTTGCCCTCACAAGGTGGACTGCTTCCTGTCCAGGCCTACCGAGAAGTCGGTCATCATCTGGTTCATGCTGGTGGCGGCGTTCGTCTCCCTGGTCCTCAGCGTCGCCGAGCTGTTCTATCTGTGCGTGAAGGCTGTGAAGGAGTGCATGGCGAGGAGGCAGGACTACACCGTGACCCCGGTGACGCCTCCGCTTCCGGGAAGGAAAGCCTTTAAGAGCCGCACCGAGACGATCCAGAACTGTGTCAACCTGGAGCTGGAGCTCCAAGGACGAAAGTTAGGGGTGAACGGGGTCACGGGTGGCGGGAATGAGGCTGAGAACAACAACACGGGGGAGGTCCACATCTGACGCACGGACGCACTGATAGCCTGTATGTGTCCTGTGTTTGTGTGCTTTGGCTTTGGAGGGGAAGGTGTGTGTGCGCGTGTAGGTGGCGAGTAACCAGCTTCTGTAAACACAACTCAGTCACATGCAAAATGTCGCTTTAAATGACATTTCAAGCGACTTTTGCGGCGCAACGCAAAAATAAAGCACGTCTTCTTCCAGTTGATAGACACCATCGTTGTAGAGATCGTTTTTTTTGATTGGTTGTTTGAGACAAAGCTGTTCAAACATGTTCAATAAACTCAGATTCGTTCTTTCTTGACCGTGCTGTCGTGTTTGCACTCTGTGGTTTCAGCACATCCACTTCTTCTCCCCCTGCATGTGTGGAAATGAACCGGCGGTTTTCAGCCTCATCTGAACCTCTGCTGCTCTTTATGAATCCGTCATCCTTTCATCCAGCCATCAGCAAACTTTTTATTGCTCAAAGCATCAGATAAATGAGAGCTCTCTGATTCACAGGTTCGATTTCAGCTGTTAAAAGTGTAAAAATGTGGTTTTCAGAGGGTTACTGTGTGTGCTGGACTGTTTTGACCTCCTAGAATCTGTGTTAGCTGGATCTTTCTGCTAAGCTAAGCTAACTGGCTGTAGCTTCACATTTAACATGCACACATAAGACTGGTATCTAATGATGTGTTTTATAGGTGTCACTCAGACTCGTAGTGACACTAGAATAAAACTGGTGCTTCATTAAAAATTGTTTTCCACAGACTCTGCTGCCTTCGATCACTCAGTCGAAAGCCTTATTCTTATTCCTTTTCACACATTCGAGGCCGTATGTGTCAGAGAGACACCTGTCAATTATTACACTCGTCTTCTTCAACTTTTCCTGCTCTCGGCGAACAACGTGACACTGAAACCAGATGTGTGTTGCATAACGCGGCTTCACATCAGCGCTGCTCCTCACCCACCACCAAACTCCAAGGTCCAACGTGTGAGTGAGCGCTCAGCCCAGCCGCAGGCAGTCCTCTCTGACCGGGTCGGCAGGTAAGATGCACCGATTCTCTGCCACGCACACCTGAACATTTGACCAATTTAAATGTGTTTTTGGAGTGATTGTGTTATCTTTGTAAAGAACTCTGGATTGAATGGAAAGAGTCATTTTTTCTTTTTAAACACAGATTTCTGTGAGAAAGTGATGTTTTTAATTTTACTTTTGGATGTTAATGAATCGCTTCCTTCTCTTCCACATCACTAATAACTAATAATGAGGTTGCTCTTCAGTTTTGTCCTGCAGACACATGTTTGATCCGGTTACATACGAGCGTGTTACACAGACGCTTTTTAAAGTCCAGGGAAAGATCTATCTTTCTTTTCTTTCATAGCTTAATCTTTGTACCAGCCTGCTTCGATTACGCCTCATTAGTACAATCAAACATCATGTGTCCGTTCTTCTGGTCAAAAATTCAGATTAATGATTATTTTAGGGAAATATTGACCAGCTCAGGGTCCACAGCGCACCGAGCTCGTCTCACCTCTCCAGTGTCCAGGTTCAAGAACAGAAAAATGATTCGTCCACATCAGAGCTAACAATGAATCATTTTCATAACTCCTGGATAAAATGTGCGATCTTTGCAAACAGAATTAGTTCATCGGGTGAATTAGCTCATTAATTTTTTTGGTATTTCCTTTATATCGTTTTAGATCACAAGCTGAACAACAACAGAGATGGGAGACTGGGGATTTCTGTCATCTTTGCTGGACAAGGTCCAGTCCCACTCCACAGTCATCGGGAAGATCTGGATGAGCGTCCTGTTCCTGTTCCGGATCATGGTTTTGGGAGCGGGTGCCGAGAGCGTCTGGGGCGACGAGCAGTCGGGTTTCATCTGTAACACTCAGCAACCTGGTTGTGAGAACGTCTGCTACGACTGGACCTTCCCCATCTCGCACATTCGCTTCTGGGTCCTCCAGATCATCTTCGTCTCCACGCCGACGCTGGTCTACCTGGGCCACGCCATGCACGTCATCCACAAGGAGAACAAACTGAGGGAGCAGAACCAGAGAGCGAAGCAGATGATCAAAGTGCCCAAATACACGGACGATAAGGGAAAGGTGAAGATCAAGGGGAACTTGCTGGGGAGCTACCTGACCCAGCTCGTCTTCAAGATCATCATCGAGGCTGCCTTCATCGTGGGCCAGTACTACCTGTACGGCTTCATCATGGTCCCCATGTTCCCCTGCTCGAGGAAGCCCTGTCCCTTCACCGTCGAGTGCTACATGTCCCGCCCCACAGAGAAGACCATCTTCATCATCTTCATGCTGGTGGTGGCCTGCATCTCCCTGCTGCTCAACGTCATTGAGGTGTTCTACCTGATCTGCACCAGGGTCAGATGTGGGTCCAAGTCTCGCAAGCAAAAGATCAATTCAGCAGAAAACCCCGCCAGCCTGTTGACAACCAGGTGGCCGACGGTGGAGGACTCGCTCCGACAGAACAAGAAGAACATGGAGCTGGAAACGAGCATGAGCATCGGCGGAAGCCTGGATGGAGCCAAGGAGGAGAAACAGCTGCTGAGTGATCCTTGATGGACTTCTCAGACGCACCTGAGGGACTGCGGGGACGAGTTCTTACAGTGTGGCGCCCAAATCACAACAGAGCGTCGAGCGAGGGCTCCGTCAGGATGTTGTCGAGGTTTCCGGGGCCACATTTTTATTTTGTATTCTTCATTTGGAAATCTAGTAATGGAAAGGGGACAATAATGATAACGTATTTATGTTCTTCAGTTCTCGCTTGTTAATCAATGAGTGAGCAGAATTTGTCCAGTTATTGAATGTGTCCTTTGAGTTGTTGTCATGTTCGTTATCTCGGACTTGAAAGAATGTACCTGCTGAATGATGATGATGATGATGATGATTGTGGTGAAGAGTTTCTTTATGTTGAGACATTTTTATGCTGTCTTGTTTTTGATAAATTATCAAACATGAATTAAAATAAAGTTTCACGACTATTCGTTCTGTTCATGATTTACATTCGTTTGGTGACTGCGGGGCTTCATCTCATGATGGCTTTGATTCTTGATGAGTCCACCAGTCATTTTTTACCTGATGTGACCTGAACAACAGTCCAAAACACAAAGACATTCAGTTTACCACCAGAGGAGAGTGAGAGACGGCTGGAAGCAATGATCCTTTTAGCTTAAACATTCCTTTAATGATTCGTTGCTTATCAAAAGCTGCCAGCTAATTACCTGATAGGTGATTCATTGATAACGTCAGAACAGGGAGCAGTCAATAGATTGACACATGAAGTTTATATCAGGACACTTAGGTCAGATGAACAATATATAGACAGAGCCCAAACCAAAGTGTCTCATATTCAAGGATCCAATTCATCCGCGGAAACTGAGGCGGCTGCACTAAAAATCACGAGGACCCGCTCAGCATATTTCAATTCAATGCAAAATCCCCCCAACAAAAGAATCTTTGTGAAGCTTATAATATTAGATTTGCTCCGTTCGTTCGAGTCACACAGAAACTTGGTGTTGACACAGTCTGTGGACACAAACGAACGTGACTGCGCTCACACAGGCTTCACTGCAGGGTTGCTGCACTGGATTGCATTCGTCTGTGCAGGTGTTCACGTCATCGAGGCCTCTGTGCTTCTTTCACTGAAAACTGACAAATCTGGTCAAATGCAAAAGGCCAAAGTTTGGAGGATTTAATGTGTTGATGTGCAAGATGAAGCTATAAAACACACAGTGAGAATAATGCAAAGTGAGAGACAGCATGAGTTTGGTTCATGGTGCTGCCAATCATTAACCTGCACAATCTTGTCAGCGTTCAGCCCAAAATGATCCACTTATGAGATTTGTCATTTCCAGATGTCATGACAACGTGACAGCTTACAGCGTTGCACAATGATTCGGATGTAAAGTTCAAGGTGCTGGAGAGCCTCGACCAGGTTCACCGGGCTCGCTCTCATTCGGCTGCTCAGGCTGGGACTGCTGCTCGTCTGCTCGCAGGACTTTTCCATTCAAAGGTAAAGTCAGCTGTTGCTTTCTTTAACATGTGATGAATTCAGATTTAAATTTCTTTGTATTTGTAGTAAGATGCAGGTGCAGTATATTGAGACTGATGGATGTAGGCATTTATCATTATTAGTATATTCTTACCTTGACAAGGTGTGTGCATGTTAGTGTTAGTGTGTGTGTGAAACTCCACAGACCACGATGATTATCTACGTACTTCCACTTTTTCCTGGAGTTCAGGACTCTGCAGCGCTAACATTCAACACATTTTATCCAAACTTTGAGTCCTGACGTGTCGTTCGGATTCACCGTAAACACACTGCAGTGTGAATTATGAATACACATGAATATTATGGATGCAGCAGTTCAAAGGTGCAGAAAAACATCTGTGGGCTGTAAATTCCTCTGCTGTTGTTACATCTCAGCTGAGATAAGTCTTTGTTATGTCACTGATTTTATAGCTCAATCTATATCTCAATCTCCAAACCAGAATAAACTTTGTTCTGCTGCTGATGAGGTTTTACGTTTGTATGATGAAGCACAGCACCAACAGTGTGTGTTAGAAAACTACAGGATGCTTAAAATGTACTTTTGTGCTATAAGTAATATGGAGAATAAATTACAGTTGAATTAGACGCCAGTCAGGTCTTAAACAGGTAATGATGAGATTTTTTCTTTCATTAATTTCCACAAATTGTGCTTATGTTGTGAAAAACTTGATACCGATTTAACATCATTAATAGGTTACTATAACTTAACAATTGCCTGCTTATTAATGTGGAAACACCAGTTTGCTTTAACTGCTGTGTGAGACTGTTTAAAGTTGTGAGGTCCGCACTGATTATATATGATATATAATATATTTGATTATATATTACATAAAATATATGTATTATATATTATACAAGATATAATTTATTATATGTTCTATATTAGAGTGAAATGAGGAAGTAGTTTTCTGAGTGAAACTATCTGACTGGAGTCTCCAGTTTATCTGGAAAGTCATCATTCACTTGGCCAACGATAAAGTTTTACAATGAATAATTAACTGTTTATTCGAAACGATCATTTTCTTTTGCTTTTCCTCCTCTGATCAGAGACCATGGGAGAGTGGGGTTTTCTGTCCTCTCTCCTGGACAAGGTCCAGTCGCACTCGTCCGTCATCGGGAAGGTCTGGCTCAGCGTGCTTTTTATCTTCAGGATCATGATCCTTGGAGCTGGAGCAGATAAGGTCCACTTCTGTTGGTTCATTTGTTATTTTTCGGAGCATTTTACTTAACTGATAGAAGCGCTTTTGCGGGACATTAAGCATTTGGGTGAAATAGCCCCCTCTAGTGGCCATAATGGAGCTCTACAACCCTAACTGACTGCTCAAATGAGTTCATCTTTGTCACACGGAAACATTTCTAAACGATGAAATATCTTTATCTCTACAGTTCATCCGTCTATTTTCCGTACTGCTCCTCCTTCGAAGGGGCTGGAGGCTATCCCAGCATGCACTGGGCATGCTAAATAGCATGTTGGCTAACAGATTTTCCTTGTTGTTGTGTTCAGCTTGAAGTGTTACTCAATGTTTGTACAGCAACAACAGAACAAGTTAGCTTCGGAATGCCGTAGCGTGCTAGTTTATTATATAGCCAGCATTGGCACAATTCTCCAATAGACCTCCATAATGACGCCAGGGGTGGATGCTGGATTTGTGCTATCAGCTAAATAAAATGGCTCCATTTTCAACCAACTTAGCACTCAGTCCATTTGCTGGACGTACTGTATTTATACAGTCTTCATTTCTCATTTGAACGTTGCAGGTTTGGGGCGATGAACAGTCGAATATGATTTGCAACACCAAACAGCCCGGTTGCAAGAACGTCTGCTACGACCACGCCTTCCCGATCTCACACATTCGATTCTGGGTCCTCCAGATCATCTTCGTCTCGACGCCGACGCTGATCTACCTCGGTCACGTCCTCCACGTCATCCACAAGGAAAACAAGATGAGAGCATTCATGCAGACGCATTCTAGAAGTGAAGTCGTCAAAGTTCCCAAGTACTCGGACGAAAAAGGCCAAGTCACGATTAAAGGCAACCTGCTGACGACCTACATGACCTCCATTCTTTTCAGAATCCTTCTGGAGGTAGCGTTCATCGTGGGTCAGTATTATCTGTACGGGTTCATCATGGACCCGAGAATCGTCTGCTCCCGAGCTCCGTGTCCCTTCACCGTCGAGTGCTACATGTCTCGACCCACAGAGAAGACCATCTTCATCCTCTTCATGCTGGTGGTGTCCTGCGTCTCCCTGCTTCTCAACGTAGCAGAGATCTTCTACCTGGTGTGCTCCCGCTCCGCCAGACGAAGGTTTAAAAGACTGCCGTCTCCAGCGACTGTCATTCAGCCTCGTTTCCACGGCGACAGCCTGGTGAAAAATGAGAAGTTCGGCCTCCATGACGACAGTCACAGCACGGCCTGAACGAAGCCGGTCACACAGTCACCGAGAACGCAGATAAAACTGGACTGACGGGCCGGATGTGCAGTCGATCTCAGCCACATGTGCAAAGAGTTATTTATTTATGTGATGCTTAAAAAATCCTGAAAATGATGCAAATTTAGAGAAGTATATGTCGACTACACGTGATTAGTCAAATGTAAAAGTGCACAGGAACATGATGTACGGTTCAGGCTGGCTGAAGCAGACTTTGGACCCGGCAGTCCTGCTGTGGTCTGGGACTACATGGACTGTTTGTGCTACGAGCAGCCGAGTGGACGAAGGCCTGTTCGAGCTACTTTGTCTTTTAAATGTCTTTCTTTCTTGCTCTATATTGGTACGTTTGCAGACTTTTAGAGCTATCACAAATCATTTGTTTGGTCAGGGTTTGTATTTTACTGAACGCACCTTTCGTTTGGAATTTATTGTAAAAATAAATTATTGTGACGTGTTTTAAACTTTGTAAGTTTAATCTTATCCAAGTCTTGTTTCATTATCACTGTAGTTTTACATTCATGCTTAATTTACGATGTCCGGTACCACTACAACTCCATAAAACCTCGTATAAATCACTGATTTTGATAAATTACAAAAGCAATTTTCAGAAACTCTATTTGTATAATGTTCAGGAATCAGATCAGAGGAGAAATGAAGCTTCAGGTTGAGGAAACTCAGTCCAACCTCTCTCATCACGTCTGTCTTCTGCAGACGTACGTTTTCAGCTAAAATCTGCTGTTTGCTAACTGTGCTGTCCGGCAGGTTAACTGTCTAAAGCCTTTTTAGAAAGGTGTTTCATGTTGGTGAGGACGTTTTCCTCAGAGAGGTTCCTCTTCCCTCCCATCCAAAGGGATTCAGAGCGTCTGCATTTTATTTGTGTCATAATAAAGGTTATAAGATGATAATGTGAAAGCAGTGTGACAGGTGTTTATGTTGTAGAACCTACAGAAACTCACCTGAATCTGCATCTTCCTGGCTTTATGAAGCTTTACAGGGACTTTCAGTTCACAGTTTATCCGTCCGACTCTCAGCTGCACTGGTTTGATTCACTCTCACTGATCTCACAGGCTCGTTTCAGCTTCAGCAAAAAGCTAAAACACAACACTGTTCACAACCACAACCCCAACGCAGACAGACAGAAAGCAGACAGACACAATGTGGATGGAGCATTTTACCAGATACTTTCATCAGGAGCTGGTGGAGACCAAAAACAGAGGTAAAAGAGAGTGTGGTTCAAATTTGTATGAATTCTGATGTTTGTAAATCACCTGAAAAGGTGAACATGTCAGTGCTGCGTTCACAGCTTCTTTCTGCTGCTCCCACTAGAAAAAAAAGATTTAAGAATCAAGATTCAAGATTCTTTATTGTCATTGAGCATGTCAATGAAATTTTCATTGCAACCCCCATG
This sequence comes from Chelmon rostratus, assembly GCF_017976325.1. Taxonomy (NCBI): domain Eukaryota; kingdom Metazoa; phylum Chordata; class Actinopteri; order Chaetodontiformes; family Chaetodontidae; genus Chelmon; species Chelmon rostratus. Next base: position 23,790,854 of record NC_055675.1, read on the forward strand.
TTAGAAACAAGATAATAAAAAAGATAAGAAAGATTAGAAAGAATAAAATTAAGATAACTACAATAAAATAAACCAACGTGCAATAAAAATATTCGTAAATGCAATTAAAAATATCCCAGAATGAAAATATACTAAGGCAATAAAAATATACTAAACAATAAAAAATAAAATATGCCAGTGAAATGTGCCAACAGAATAAAATATACAAACAGAGTAAAATATACACAGTGAAATGTACTGACAGCAGCTGAAATATACCAAAATGTATATAAACAATAAACAATAAAATATTCCAATGAAATGAAATACCAATGAAAATGAAATGTGCCAATATACTAAATTGTATATAAAATGTATATAAAGTATAAAAAGATCAGTTATTGCAGGTTTATTAAGAACTGTAGACCTCATGGACAGTTTCATCTCTGCTGTGACTCAGAGAGCTGAGCCCACTCAACTTCATGTTATTATTTCATTATTAGCCTTTTATTATTTTTCATATCAGCGCCAACCTGTGGCCACCTGTCCCTGCTGGCGGAGACCACACGGTGGCGCCACCGACGCAGAGACGCGCATGAAGCCGCCCACCGCCCACACAGCGACGAACAGCAGCCTCCTTCTCCTCACAACAACAACAGCGGCTCACAGCCAAAGATGGCCGCTGCGACCGTAGCGGGGCCCGACGCCCACAGGATGGAGGAAAAGAAGTTCGAATACTTCTCCTCCATCAACTCCATGGCGAAGAAGATAATGCAGGAGCGGGAGAAAATCAAAGCCCAGCACGGCTCTTCCTGGGACAAGATGACGCCGCAAGAGCAGGACAGCGCCATCGACAACGGGATGATGGATCCCCACATCCGAGCCCGATACGCTATGCACAGGGTGGACCGTGAGGAAGTGGTCTGTTACCCGAAACTGCTCATCCAGACCGGCCAGAAGATCGTTCACTTCGGGGAAGAGGTACTGAGCTCACATCTGGACGGGCAGGAGGCTGCTTTAGACGTGTTTTAGAGGTCAGAACAGCCCGTGTTGTCCTGGTTGCTAACTAGCCACGTAGCCATTGAAATACGTTAGTGGTAACGTCACCGGCTACCTGATGCTAAGCTAACGTTAGCTAACTGAAATAGATCCTTATTTGTGTACAGAGACATAATAATTTGTTGAATACGCTGAGAAAACCTGCAGTTTGGTTGCTCTGATTGCCTTTTAAAGGCAGAAACTTAATATAATAATTTAATAATAATGTCAGTTGTTATCAGTTAGTAAATGAGTGTTGGCTGTGTTTCAGGACATCACCTGGCAGGATGAGCACTCCGCCCCCTTCTCATGGGAAACAAAGGTACAAACATTCATCTTTATTTTTAATATTACAATTGAGTTTGTTCTCTGTCTTATTGTAATTTTCTGATTTTATGTTCCTGCTGTTGTTTTTTTTTTTTTTTTGTGAATCGTGATTTCTTTGCTGTAAAGAACTTTGAGCTTCATTTTTCTACGAAAGCTGCTTTTCAAATAAAGATTATTATTATGAAGCGAGTCTGGAAATAGATTGGATAATGTTTCAGTACTGAAGTGCTGCAGCTGATCATCAACAGTCTATAAACCTAAAATATTCTGCTTTCAATTACAGCAATGCAAACGATCAAATCCTCCTTTTAAGAGTCAGTGTTTGGCAGCTTTGCTTGATTATTTAACCGCAGACTTTTGAGTTAGGAGAAGGTTAATCGCTGTCGTTCATGTGTGCAGGAACACCGGCCACGTGGCGTCTGACGTGTAGATCTGAGCACGGCTCAGTTCAGATGATGTTGTTGTAAACTTGTAAACGTTTTTCAGAGCCAGCTGGACTTCAGCTTGACATCGGGCTCAGCAGACCAGGGGATCTCGACCTCGCAGGCGGACTCAAAGGCTGTAAAGGTTCCTCATTCCAGTCAGATCGGCAAGAGCACGCCAGGAGCCAAGGTGAGGTCAGGAGAGTACGGTGGGTCTTTGAATTTGTATGTCTTGGTTGGGTCTTAGCGTTAGCTGAGCTATCGAGCTTTGGGCTGAAATAGGAAATGTGTCAACGCAACTTTTAAGCCTTTGGGAAGGAGAGTGACCTAAATCACGGCACACACTGAGACTGATACCAGTTTAGTTGTAAAAGATGTTATCAATGCTTTATTTAAAACAAACATACTCAGCTCAACATGGCTGCATTTTAAAGAACCAAACGCTGATATAATCCTCATGACACAAACCTTGACCGTAGCTTTAATCACATTTTTAAGATGAATAAGAAGTTCTTAAGGAGACACAGATCTGCTGGAGAGACCACATGGGGGTTTATGAACCCCGCCCTAACCTTGCAGTTTGAAGTTGAACGTGCTGTTGTGTGATGGTGAAGGTGTCTGTCAGCGAGGGCCGGAGGCCGGAGGAAGAGTCGTCCTTCTGGAAGATCAGCGCTGAGAGGTCCCGGCTGGAGGGAGAACAGGCCGACTTCCAGTCTCTGACCCCCAGCCAGATCAAATCCCTGGAGAAAGGAGAGAAATCCCTCCCCTCCTACCTGCGACAGGTGAGCGTGGAACTCTGCCAGCAAATGTTTGTTTGCATATTTTGGCCCGAGCGTCACATTTCTGGTCCTGACGTGTTCTTTCTGGTTGTTCTTCCTCTGCTGATCCTTCCTCTCTTCTTTCCTGCACCTGTTTTCTGCAGGAGACGTCTGTCACCCCCAAGGAGCCAGAGGCAGCAGACCCCCACCCTCCAGCTCCCACCAGGTCCACCAAGCAGCGAGCGCCCAAACCTCCTGCCCCACACCCCCCTGCCCCCGCCGCTGTCAGTGCAACACCAGCATCCCTCTCCATTTCCCCCAACCCGGCCCCACCTGTCAGCGTGTCCTCCTCGGTTGCAGGCTGGGAGCGCTCTCAGAGCACCCTGCCGTCAGTCAGCAACACCCTGGACGAAGTGTTCTCCTCCAGCATGATGTCCAAGCCCTCCAACCACCCCAGCAGCGTGGAGAAGGACAAGGGGGACGACGGGTCACCCACTAGCCCCACCTTTGCCCAGGTGAGTTCTGAAACAGAGCAGGAAGAATAGGAATTGTTGCTTGTTGTTTTAGTTTTGGTCTGTCTGAAGGTTATTATGTGGCTCCTACAGGTCACTCAGTTATAATGATTAACTGCCAAACACACAGTCAGACACAACACGGCACACCAGCTCCTCTTCACTCTGACCGATCACATGTTACTATGGTTACCACATTAATAAACCACTAATACAGATTCTTTAATATTTTTCCTTATCAGAAGGTTTAGTAGTTTTAGCTTTTGAATTCCTGCTAAATTCACATTAAGTCCTGTGGTTGGTCCGGTTTGCTTTGTCACACACACACACACACACATACACACACACACACACACACACACACACACACACACATACACACACACACACACACACCTGAAATATATATAATATATATTTTGGTGGCTGTCTATTAACTAGACGACCTTTCTGGGTAAAGTCTGCATGAGAGAGAGATAGAAAGAGAGCGAGCTCAGTGAATCAATAAGCTGTGGGCAGCGTTGATCGAGGGGCAGGACGCCTGACATCGATGAGCGGTCGTTTCTGAACTGTCTCAGAGTCCGTGTGTCTTTTTCACCCCTCAGTTCAACACAAGCAGCAGCATCCTGAAGACTGGATTCGACTTCTTAGACAACTGGTAAAGCAGAGCAGAGAGCAGCCGCCATCGTCATCATCACTAAAGAAGGACCACACTGCCGTGACAACAGACATCCACGTCCACGCTTCACAAACACCCGTCTGTAAAATGACCACATCATGTTCTTGTAATTACCTTCAGTGGCTTGTTAAATCATAATCTCACCGCCTGCGTGCTGGCGTGCCCCCCACTAGAAAAGCTCCCTCTCCTCTGTGACTTGGGCCAAATCTCTTTAATGTCTTGCCAAACCCCCCCCCCGCCGCCGCCCACTAAATGCAGCGCTAACGTGGACTCGGCCTCAGACTGTGTGCGCTCTCTGTCACTGCGCGTTCACGCTGCCATCAGCTCGGTTCAGAGGTTACACAGTCCTGACCCCGACCGATGATCACATTTCCACTCGGGGGTACAACAGACGGCTGCGTATCAAACATCCCAAAAGCTAAATCCACATGCAACCCTGAAACGTGGCTCACTGATCAGAATCCAGCCGCAGTTCAAATGTTCTGTAGTTGTTAGCTAGCTGAGCTGCTAAACTGCTGTGTGAAGCAGTTTATCATTAGCTTCAGCTGCATTAACTCCACCCTCTGAGGGGGGAAAGAGCCTGATTAACAGTCTGCAGACACCACAGCGGATGGTGTAAATGAAAGTGAAATACATCACACCTGGATGTTCAGGGTACGAGACATTTACAGGTGTGAATGGTGCATATTGTTCTGGCTGCTTTGGTGTTGTTTTTCATCATGGTACAATGTTTTAAATTAACGCTACATTAATGTAAAATGGCAAAAAGCAGGAAACACCAAATAAAAAGGCTTCTTAGCTAACCGTGATCCCGAGCTGTGGCTGTAGCAGCTCCCCCAGGACAGTTGTCTTATCCTGTTTAGAAAGACGTTTCATTGCTAGTTAAAATGTGTTAAACCATTTTACACTTGTTGTAAAGAGTTATGGTAAAACGCCTTCGAGCTGCCAGAAGGAGTGTTGAACTTCAGAGGTTTTTATTGGACGATCCCAATAAGAAGTTTAGTTGTGGCCACTTTTTCTCAAACTCGATTATAAATCAGCCAAATATCCCCGGACACTAACCTGTTAGTCACAGCTGGACACTAACCTGTTAGTCACAGCTGGACACTAACCTGTTATTCACAGCTGGACACTAACCTGTTAGTCACAGCTGGACACTAACCCGTTGGTCACAGCTGGGTTGGGTCACAGCTGGACACTAACCTGTTCATCACAGCTGGAGACTAACCTGTTGGACACTAACCTGTTGGACACTAACCTGTTGGACACTAACCCGTTGGTCAACCCGTCGGTCAGGTTGCTTGCAGTGTGAACGCTCAGTGTCGGTGCGACTTGGCTGCCTTCATATGTGAGTTTCAGACATTAATCTAGCAAACGAGGAAATCTTTTGTACACATGTCAAACTGTCGCCCCCCCTTTTTTTCTCCAGCGTGCTTTTATTTATTCTCGCCTGTATATTTCCATGACTGTAGGAGAGCTCAGTACTGCGGTCCTGCCCCACAGTGCAGTTACTACAGAGTATATTGTGGACCCAGTACTTCACAGGGATGTGACAGAATGTATTTCACACGCTCACACGCTCATTGACGGGGGCGGCTGTTCTCCTCTCTGGAGACCAGCAGGGGAGGACAGCCGCGGAGGCGCTCGTGGACTGTAGGTCCGGGCTGCCGTGTGACCCGTTACAGATTTCGCTTCTTGCCAACACTTCCTCCCCCCTCCAAAGTGTCACCTTTGACCTCAAACTAGTGCTGAGCAAAGCTAGTGTGCATTTCTGATGAAGAACACTCAAACGTTGTGTTTTAGGTCAACAGGCAGGCGTGTAGTGATTTGTACCACTTGTGTCATAGATTTAAAATGCAGTTTACATGACTAGAGTACTATTTTACTGAATTTTATATTTATCTGCTGATTGTATCTTATGCTATACACGTTTATTGCACTCATGCATTTTGAGCTCACAGATTGAAGGTAAATAAATAAAAGTCAAACCTGCTTCTCGTCTTCTTCTGTTTTGATTTCTTTTTTTTTTCATTTAAATTTTTATTTCTTACAGCACATCATGTAAACACATTTTTCCTGTTTTTCCATTTCCTCAATCCCAGTTAACAGAAAATTCACATAAAAATAGAGTTCAAGTAAAATAAAACAGTCCAGATATGACCCCCTGACGCACACTGAGGCAGCACTGCAGGTACAGGAGCAAGGTCTTAAAAGGGGGGCTTCCACCTTCAACATGCCCCTTATTACTAAATACAGAGAAAAATTTAATAATGAAACTGAATTTAAATGGTGAGAAAGGGTCAAAGTAGAAATAAGATAATAAATAAATTAAAAAAAATCTTTAATTGAAATACTAATTAAATGAATAAATGAATGAATAAATAATAAGAGGAAAAAAAATAGTATGAGTGATGGCCCAAGTCTGCCTACCTGAGCACATTAACATGCGCATATATTTGCATAATTACCTGTTTACACATTTATTTACAGACCTTCAGATTCACATTCCCTGGTCTGCAGAGGTTTGCAGGTATCTCTACACATTAAGTGCTCTATTACCTACTAAAGAAATAAGTACCAATAAATAACTGAATAAGTCATAAAAAAATAAGAACAAAAAGATGGTCTTAAGAACCACTTTATAAGTCAGATTAATTATGCTACCTCGATGCATACTGTATTTTGTTTTTTTTTCTTCTCTTTTGGTAAATTTAAAATATAATATAGGTGAAAATTACAAGTACAGAGAGGTGAAGAGAGGGATCAGCTGCAAATATGTGCTCTTAAGGTAAAGAAATTAAACTCTTACTAATGAACTGTGTACACAAAACAACTGAGCAGCTCGCTAAAAGCTCATTTCTGTGCAGTGGCGTGCACAGACTTTTTGAAGGGCAGGGGCGGAAAGGAAAAAAAGGGCACATATAGCGTGTCCTCGCCACTGAAGAGGGCACTTTAGCACACGTTTTGGCTCCCAGGGGGCACTTTAGCGCGCGTTTTTCAAAAACTGGGCCACGAGGGGGGGGGGGGGGGGGGCCCCCCCCCCCCCCCCCCCCCATGCATGCCACTGTTTCTGTGTAACGTCGACTGCTGTTTCCCAGCTGTTTTCCCTTGATCACACCCACAATTCTCTTTTCCAAATTTAACAAAGGCCACGTTAATGGTTTCTCCGGCGAGGGAAAGACGAGGTCACGGCCGGAGAGTTTGTTATGGTTACAAAAGCAACATCCGTCTTCACTGGATTTGATTTCGAGTGTTTGAAAGCGTGCTGGTTTCTTCAGGTTCGACGTCCAGACTGTTTGCATTCCTGCTGACCTCCCTCTCGGCTCCATGACCTCAATTCCTCCGACTGTAATTCCTGCCAGATCCAAGACGTCAGCGAGGAAGGAAACTTTGTGCTGTTCGGTTAAACAACACGCCGGCCCAGTTTAGAGCCACCAGACCTCGTTCCAGCATCTCCCTCAGCCTCAAAGCAGCCGCTCGACGGCGTATTTAAAGAAGGACGAGCTCTGCTGTGTTTCAGAACGGACGCTGTGGAGGCCAGCAGGCTGAAGACAGCTGAGTTAAACCCTCAGCAGAAGCTGATGAAGCTCTGCTACGATGTAAACAGATAACCCTGAATGTCTCAGCTGTACTCACGTCTGTCACCTCTCAGTGCCGGTCTGAAGATCCGGTGTGCTCGTGTTCATCATCCCTCTCTGAACTGAGGCACCTCTGTCCAGCAGCCACATCCTGCAGCACCTCCCAGCATCTCCCAGCACCTCCACGCTCTCAATGGCTGCTTTGTGTTTCCTCTCATCTATTTTTTTGCAACTAATGTTCAGGTGAATGAAAGCAGAAACAGGGCTGTGTGACAGCGTGTCACCTGAACTAAAACCAGAGGCCCTCTTTACAAAGCCAGACCTGATCCTGACTCATGGTTGTATCACAGAGACACTGTGCAGGTCTGACAGGTCTGAGTCGTCCACATGTTTTATACTGATGTGACGTCTGTGGTGACTGAGCAAAGCCTGCGTGATGCATGATGACACAGACCCACGCCTCTCATGCACTGTGGTTCACGACAGACTCACAGAGGAAATTTAAGCTGAGCTTCTAAATGTAATGCTGAAATAAACTGCTAACTGTTTATTTAGGGATGCAACTCAGACTTATTTCCATTATTGACAATTCTTTGATGAAGTTTGGGTTATAAATGTGAGAAACAGTGAAAAATGACCACTGCAATTGTTTTTGTTGTTCATTTTTTATCACAAAAGGCAAAGAAAAGCAGGAAACTGTCACATTTGGGAGCTTTTGTTTGACTGAGAAATCACCAAGGTCAAAACAAGGATGGAGACTTTTCTCAGGGGTCACGCATTCTTCCAGCCATTTGTTCGAATCCAAGCCGGCGTCTGGAAAACGTTTGGAGTGTTGGACGCCATCGTGCCGTGAACAGCTGCACATGTGCTGCCGTCCTGCAGACTCGCACACGCCCGTCCCAGTCGCAGCCGGAGCTCCTCCCAGTCTGCACATCCCAGAACCCTCGGCCGCTTCCCTGGAAACTCTGCTGGATTCTTGTGGCATTTTAACTGGCATACCTCCTGTTACACCCACACACACACACGCACACACACACACACACACACACACACACACACAAAGATCTTTTTATGTCATCATTTCCTCTGACCAGATTCGCAGCCACATATTTCTCTACCATTAGTTTATTTAATTATTTAATTGCAGTAGAAAACTGTGGCGAGCAGGCCGGATATTTAGCCAAATTAATAAAAGGGATGTGTGTGTGTGTGTGTGTGTGTGTGTGTGTGTGTGTGTGTGTGTGTGTGTTTATGACCACAGCATGCTCATGTGTACAGGCCTGCAGTGTTTTCCAGCCAACATTTCAGCCTCAGACGAACATCAACGATGCTGAAGTTCACTCTCATCTTTGAATTTTTAGTTTTCATGGCTGTTGTTTCCAAGGTCAAGAATGAACTTTCATGCTCGACGTTAAGTCAACGCTGACGTCACCATGGCGACCGAGCAAACCCCATCAGCTGATGAAGCCTCTCTCATACGGCTGAAAGCTCCGGAACAAAACACAGAAGGTGGATCTCGAGTTCTGTGAAGCTGTAAATCATGAAACGGGTTCAGGTCTGAATTCTTGTTTACACCGATGGCTGCCTGAGGATGTGTGACAACCTTGTATCTCCAGATTAGATTTTTGTTTTCTAAGTTAGCACAAAAACAAGATTCAAAATGCTGTCCAGAGAAAAGCACGTATCACCAAATTTGGTGAACTGATGGAGGAAGTCGTTTAGAAAAAACTTTGGATGAGCTGAAAAAAGCATCGTGAAAAGCTGGCAGTCTGGAGATACGTGGTTTCAGCGGGGGCCTGTGATGTCCTCCATGCAGAGCTCACACAAAGAGTGGAAATGGGAGGTGGAAGCAAAAACAAAGAGCTTTCCTGTTGTTTGTCGAGAGAGGCGAGACGGACGACAGAGACGTGATTCACATTCTTTCTGATTTCAGCTTCTCTCTGTGTTTTTAAAGGGGGGGGGGGGGGGCGTAGACCAGCTCCCGTTCACATTTCTGATGGGAGATTCCTGCTGATGTTCCTGCTTTACTGAGTCCTGGATCACATCTCTGAGGGAGGCTCGAGGAGGGACGGGTGGAGAGAGAGAGGGGGGGGGACTCAGGGGGAGGTTTGCCGCTCCAGTAAAAGCAGAGTTATTCGGAGGCAGAAAATGGGACCGGCTGCCACCTCGCTCGCTCTCCTGTCTCTGTGCTCTCTGGGTCTGTGTGTTCCTGCAGGGACGGCTGACGCTGCACCAACTCAGGTCAGGACCCGCATGCCTTCTTTTTATTTTTAGCACTCAAACATGGATCGGTTCTCTGTAAAAGACATGTTTCTGTGTCTGTTCCTGTTTCTGCATCCATTCACAGCGCTGACTGTGGGACTAGAGCTCGATTTAGGTGAGGCTCAATCAATCAAACGTGATCAATATTACAGGTCGACCAGGCAGGAGTCTGCTGAAGTCTGTGCTCGCTGTCGGTCATCAGGAGCGTGTGGTGGCGTGTTTGCCTGCAGAGACGCTGCCCCCTGCCTGGATTTTCTCATTTTCTTCTTCTTCTTTTGCGTGTCGGGACTTTTCTGTGCTGCAGCCTTTGGCCAGCTGGCGTGCAGCCCCTCGACCAATTAAGGGAAAGGGAGTCGCAGAGCATTGTGGGGCGGCGCCGACGGTTCTGGAGGATGGTGTTCATCATTCATCATCACAAAAACATAATCTACCCACTCTCAGCTAATGTCATGCTAACTGAATGATAACAAAACTTTGGCTAATCCACTGGTGCGTAGCAAACAGAAACGCTCGCCTGCCGCCGTGTCTGACTCTGAGACTTCATGTTTTGAATCTTATTCAACGAGTCGTGTGTTTGGTGGCTCGTACCGATTAACTGCAGTGTGATTAAATTAAAATCACGACACGACATTAATTTGCACTGCTCTGCCTGTTAGCTAGCTCGACTGAAGACGGCTAAACTTGGCGGCTAATCAGAGCCAGTGATCCAGCTATTAGCGTAGCTGCTCGTTCACACAAACACACGATAAACACAGGATACCTCATCACTTGTATATTCCTGCAGGTAGTACACATACCTGTGCTGACGTGTGCAGGTATCTGGTGCCGCAGGTGTGACACTGAGGCTGTGTGTTCAGGTGATGAGCCGGGGGGGAGGAGCCAAGCTTGAATGATGTGTTTGCAGCGACCGACCATTCCTGCAGAACACCTTTAAGATAAAGTCCATGAACATTATAGTCACAAAGAACTGTATCTGCTCATGTATACATTTAAAGTACTTTACTGAGTATTTTCTTTACACTCACACAAAAATCATGTGCAGATTATTAACAGTCACAGCTCAGATGATTAGTCGATTAATGATGGAGCCAGATGTTGGCAGGAGGTACGGTAACCCACATTTAAAAATCAGCCCTAATGAGCTTGTTTGGAGCATCTGAGGCTCGTGTTTGATGGTTTGTGGGGCAGCTGGGTTTGATGCACCTCATCTACCGGATCGAAGACGCTAACAGGAGCTAAATGTGGTGGAAACTCTCTTTCTCTGTTCCAGGCGTCTCTGCCAGAGGTGAAGAAGGCGAGAGGGGACGTTCCTGACATCCTTCCAGAGCCCGAACCAGAGCCGACCAGCCCGGTGTCAGACTTTGAAAACTCGTACAACTATGTCTGTGAGTCGAGTCTCCACATTCACGTCCAGCTTTAAATAGACAAACAGGATGACATCACTGTAACGCCTCATGTTTCATCTGCGTTCTCCTCCATCACATCCTGTTCTGTGCCTCAGTGTCCAGACTGGCCGACATGGACCAAGCCATCCACAAGCTGAACGTAGGTCACTACACTCTGGATGTGAAAGTCAGCCAGCTGTTGGACCGTCTGTCCAGGATGGACGGTAAGACGACGCCTGGTGTTGAATGAATGACGCAAAGATCAGAAATCAGAAGTTAATTATTGTGTCATCTCGTCCCGTCCTGTCATAACGAGGAATCGAAGGTCGTTTCCTCTCATTGTATTAAGATAAATAAACCTTATCACAAGAAAACAATCTTTATTATCTGGAGATTATTAAATAATTGTCTTGTGATTAAAATAAAGCATGGCCGCTCTCAGCCTCTGAATGGGATGAACTGTGTTTGTCCTCCTGGAGGAAAAGGTTAAAGTTAAAGAGAGTGATGTCCTGGACTGACTTTAACGCCTCCTCGGTTTTGTTGTTCATGAACACTGCAGCTAAAGTCGGGGAGCTGGAGGACAACATCCAGGAGGTCTACCAACACAGCAAGGACAACCGCAAGGAGACAGGACGACTGGAAGGTACCAGCTTTTCCCTCTTAGGTCTCTTTGCTTTAGCCTGACATCAGGGACACATGGTTGATAGAAGACAGGCAACCCCCCTATGTTAGCCCCTGAGATTAACGGCATCAGGGATTACGAGGTGTCGTTCTCACCATCTCATGTTCATGGAAGATACACGAAGGCTCCGGGCGGGGGGGCATTCAAGATAAAGAACATTTCAGGTCTGATAACTTCCAGGTCATATGTGATCAGTCATTTCTTCACCTGTTGTGGTTGCAAATGAAAAAAGATCTCAGTTCTCCTCTGTTCATTGTCAGCACGACTAACAGAGATATGATGCAGGTGTGAATTAAATAATGCGTGAAGGAAAGAGTCTAAACTTGTTGGCTGTCTTGGTGTGATGCTGAAAACAGACTGTTCAAATGATCGCTGTCCAAACAGCAACGACAAGTGGAACTTTTTCAAGACGCTTTGATTCAAATAAGCACTTAATCCAACTCTGCAGCAGCTCCTCTCAGTCTATGGTTTGTTTTAGCGTCTTCCAGCTTTCATCAACCTTGTTTCCGGCTGCAGGGCGAAGCTGTTTTCACTGGTGAACGTCTGTATTACCTGCTGCACCAAATGCACCAAACAGCAGACAGAGACGAACACGGGGGAGGGTTTAGCAGCTGAAGAGGCAGATATTTCCCTCAGGAGTTGGTAGAGACAAAAAATGCTTAAGAGAGTGAATATTAGACATACAAACACAACCCCAAATGAGTAAATGGACTGTATTTATTTAGCTCTTCTCATGTCTTACTGACCATTAAAAGCACTTTTACAACACAAGTCAGCATACACAGACTGGCACATACATTCATACCCTGGCGGCACGGTGCCACCTGCTCATCATGAGCAGTAAGCATTCACATGCTAACTCACCGATGGCACAGCATCGGCAGCAATCTGCGTTTTAGTATCTGCCAAAGGATACTTGGACTGCAGGGCCAGGGATAGATGTTTACAGCCTGTTACACTGCCCCCAGGTGGCCAAAAACATCTGTCACTGCAGGCTTTCAGAGTGGATGAAAAGCTTCTTTTTTGTCATTCCTGGTACTACGACTGTTTTAAAGCGTCTGTCCTGTTTTTTCTGTGTTTGCTAGGTTGCCAAAAGGGACGCAGGGTGGGATACAAGTGTTATCTCGTGTACAACAGCTACGAGGACTACGCTGGAGCGTCCAGGAAGTGCCTGGAACGAGGCGGCCGCATGGCGATGCCCCGCGACCGGAAGGAGCAGGAGGCCCTCGCCGACTACGTCAAGTCCTTCTTCCACCCGGGGAACTGGCCCGTCTGGCTGGGCGTCAACGACCTGCGATCTGAGGGCATGTATCTTTTCGATGACGGGACGCGCGTCTCGTACTTCCAGTGGCGCAAACACTTCCTGTCCAGCCAGCCGGATGGAGGGAGGCGGGAGAACTGTGTGGCGATGTCATCGGACGACGGCGACTGGTGGGACCACTACTGCGATCGGACCATGAACTATCTGTGCGAGTTTGATGACAGAGTGGCACTTTAAATGACCTCCTCAGAAAGCTTTACTCTCTCTCACCGTGAACTTTGACCTCCAGCTGATCAGCAGAAGTATTTTCAAATAACTTATTTCCCCTGAAAGGACATTTTGAACATACCTGCACTGGTTGTTTCAGGTGAGGAAGTCTTCAATCTCTGTAGGAAACTAGTCTGTTTTAATATGAATATTCAGTATAATATCTACTGTATATGCAGTTAGTGTAGCATGGGGGGGCACGTGTATTTTTAGTGCAGAATAGAGGCTCTGCGGTAATTCACTGGCAACAAAGTCCGTGTGACCAGCTCAGCTTGAACGCTTCCTGTTCCAGCAGCCCGCTGGCGGCCGGTATGAGAGGTTACAGCTGTTTATCGTTCTTCACACAAACGCTACCATTCATCCTTCCGCTCATGTTAAACACTGTTCATTAATCGGTTTGTAGGCGATTTCAAGACACAGTCACAACAGGAGGCAGAATAAACGCCAACAACCGTTTCTAAAATCGAGGCAACTCACCGATTCCGTCTCTCAGTGATCCACACATCAATAAAACTCAGACAGAACGGTCTGGAAACATCCGCAAAGGTCCAGAAGATCCACCGCAGTGAAGACATTCAGTCCAAAACAAGATAATAATCCACAGAAAAATATCACACACAACCTGAAGTGATAAATATAGTAAATGGCTGTAAATGTAAAGATATACAGCCCAAACATTGGTATAAATACCTTAAATATGAATAAAGATGGCCAAAATGTAGATTTAAAAAAATATATAAGTACAGATATTTATGTGGATACATATAATAAATAGCCTTTTTTAGAGGACGCCTACATATACCACCAGAGAAAACATGGAAATATTCAGTTTCTGTGGTGTCATTACCAGTTTTTATTGAACCTGGACCAGGATCAGGCTTCATGCTGTGGTTTCATTGTGTTTTCCAGCTAATTAGTCCCAGATAAAATCATCTGCAGGCATAAAAACCTTCTACTTCACTGTGTTCAAACCTCTGTGCCTCAAAGCCAGCAGCACTGACACTGATTCTGACTGCTGGAGATAAAGTTCAGAGTGTTTCCTTTCTAAAGAGACCAGAACCCTGCAGGCCCTCCAGAAGGTTCAAGAACAGCTGCCCTGGAGAGGCGTTTCTACTGGACCGGTCAAAGAGTCCAAGCTGCCGCCACCAGAGCGCTGATGTGAAGCTCTGTTTCAAATTCTGAAAATAAAATACATGGTTCAGATTTTCAGGTGAAACACACGTCTCAAATGTGCAGGACTTCATCAAATCACGTCAGAACTAGAAGAGCTGCATTACTCATGCAGCTGCAGTGGTCTAACTGTGAACCAGTCGGGCCTCAGCTTTCAACAGAGGAAAAACAGCTGGAGGCCCCGTCCTCCGAATCAGCACCAAATGGACCTGCTGAAGATGTTAGTCAGTGTGTGTTTGGGCTTCACAGGAATTAGCCAGAGCCTCTCGATTTGAACTGTTGTCTGGCAGCAGGTCTGATTCCCGTTAAACCCGATTCTTCATCACGTTCAGAGCCGCAGTCTCACCGACACTGTGTGGAAACGCATCCTGAATCAGAGTCCGACAGCATGTAAAACAGGAAGGTTGGACATAAAAAGCTGAATGTGAAATATTTTTCATGAATCATTAATGATGGTTGATTCGACATCAGTCAAAAAATGTGAGCTCTGCCTCAGTTCTCGGCCTGGATGTTGATACCAAACACCAAAATGATCATTTTCTCAGACTTTACTTTGAGACACAGACTTATTTTTCTATAGAAGCCTTTATTTTGCAAAACCTCTGAAATATTAAATGAAATCCTGCTTAAACAAATGCAACTGTACAAAACACGTAAATTACCAAACTGTTTTATTTAAATCAGGAACAGTCTCATCAATAAAAAGACTCTGACCGGACATTCGTCTCGACGTTCTTTAAACTCGGAGCTGCAGAAACATTTCAGTCGTTAACAGAAAGGCATGAAGGTTTGAGACTTCACATCAGTAATCTGAGTGATTATAACATCAAAGTGCAAACAGTTCACAGAAAATCACAGGCAAGAATACGCTTATTTTATTTACAGGTATTAAAAAATCACATCTGTAGCAGCAATTATGTCTTTTTTATCTACTGTAAAATCTCAAAGTGCACTTTATCTAAAAATATATTCGTATTTAAATATGAAATCAGAAATGAAGGATTCGGTGGATTTCTCTGCCCTTCATCTCCACCCTGAAGAGCACCAAGTCCAGGAAGCTTCATCATGTTGCATGATGTTTGAGTCTGTTCCTTCCAAAATTAAAAGGAGGGATAACTTTGGTTTTTTACAACCTGGACCTTATTTGTAGCATTAAATACGACCATTTACTCACCCAGACAACTTTGGTGGCATTTGGAGTCATTTTAAAGAAATTAGCCCCAGAGGAGCGGCGCGTATATCCGTATAATGCGAGTACTCGGGGCATCCATGCGCAGCCTCTATATAACGCATAATCTGCAGAAACTCGTTCATATTCCAATATTTTGTTCTGATATGCTGGTGCTGAGTGTAGTAAATGGTCGTATTTAATGCTACAAATAAGGTCCAGGTTGTAAAAAACCAAAGTTATCCTTTAAATAACATTTATATTTAAGTATATGCAGAATTTCTTCATGATCCAGTGATTCATTTAAAACCACTGACACGACCGTGAAGCTCAGCTGTCTTTGCTGCACAGTTCTGCGTCGGTCACACCTCTTCACGGTGTCGTGAGTGCGAGGCGTGACGTCATTAACGTGACTCAAAGAGCTGCTCTTCCTCCGCGGTGTCAGCGATGTGTCGACAGCTTCAAGCCCTCGTCTTCGTCGGGCTCGTCCTTCACGGCTTTGTCAGGTCGGCGGCCTGCAGGATGTCTTTGACCGCCGGCCTGTCCAGAGGGTTTTTACACGGGTGACACAGAAGGACCTTCCCTGCTCCATCCAGCAGGAAGTCACCTCCCATCTGAACGTACGAAAACACATCAAAGCTGCATCAGATCAGCCACTTATGAACAAAAGCCAATCACCAGGCCGTTCTGTTCCGTCCCCCGCCGCAAGCACTTCAGTACCGTGTTGCTGACTGGCTCATTTTTCCTTGATATTAGTGCTTGTGCCATTGGCGATGGTACAAGCACTAATATCACACTAGTATTTGTATTTAAATGGCTTCTTCTTCTTTATCAGTTTTAATTGTGTTCATTGTTGACGTACGATCAGGAGTCTGCACAGGAAGTTTTATTTTGAAAATTTACCAGATTCTCTCCACAGTTCCTGTGCCTGACTTCATCTGCTCTGCGCAGATTGACGTATCGTCCGTCAACAACAGACTCAGGGCGTCTGGGTGGAGACTGAACTGCACGCGTTACTGGTTCGTGCGAGCAGTTCAGGACGCGATCAGGTGGACATTACGCACCAGGTGGAATTAAGGGTTTGCAGTATTAAGTAGTATTACTCAGCACTTCCTGGAACAGTGTAAAGCTCCAAAGATAAAGAACACAAAGTGCAGCACAAACAAAGGAGGTAATGAGAAGTTAATAAGGGGTCCAGCACCCCCAGAGTACCAAGCCCTGTAAACCTGGCCCTGCATTTCAGCACCTCTTCAGGTGATTCAGGCCATTACATCAGCGCCTACTCGTGTCAAAGTGTCTGCTGCGTCGTCCATTTGTACCTGGTAGATATCTTCTAAAAGGTGAGGGGGGACGTCGGGGAAGTCTCTGTCCACAGCTCCATACTCGGAGTACTGCAGCAGACAGTCGAACTTCAGCACCTTAGCGTAAGACGAACCGAGGCCGAACCTCCGGTATGTCTGTGGCACAGAGGAGCAGACGCACACACACACACACACACACACACACACACACACACACACACACACACACACACACTCGTCATGATTAATGACTGCTTCTGTGGAAAATCCTCTGCCTTCATATTTGGTTGATCGCCCTTGTTTCCGTCTCACATCTGCCGGCTGACTTTGGAGGCTCAGCTTACTGGACGTTATGACACGTCATCAAACAGCTGTTTCTAGTTTCCTCCTTCACTCTCATGCACCTGCCCACCTGCACTGACACACACAGTCTTTTTAATCAAATCCTACAAACCAGGCCAAATCCTAGTTTTCCCTGAATGTCCTCATTATGTTATTTCCTGGATTTGAATCAGGGGATGAGGGTGAAAACACACATCCTGACCTTTCTCTGTGGGTCCAGCACCATGTTAAAGCTACATCCAGTTTGCTCCAGCCACACCTGAGCTCCCTCCAGACCACCGAAAGAAACCACCAAGACCTGCACTGAGTGAGCCTTCAGGACAGCCTGCAGAGAAACACAATGACAGCAGCTTAAACATGGACACGATGAGACGGTGAGACGATGAGACGGTGACGTGATGAGATGGTGACACAATGAGACGGTGACGCGATGAGACAGTGACGCGATGAGACGGTGACGCGATGAGACGGTGACACGATGAGACGGTGACGCGATGAGACGGTGAGACGATGAGACAGTGAGAGGAGGAGACGGTGACACGATGAGACGGTGAGACGATGAGACGGTGACATGATGAGACGGTGACGCGATGAGACTGTGACACGATGAGACGGTGACGCGATGAGACGGTGAGACGATGAGACAGTGAGAGGAGGAGACAGTGAGAGGAGGAGACGGTGACACGATGAGACGGTGAGACGATGAGACGGTGACGCGATGAGACGGTGAGACGATGAGACGGTGAGACGATGAGACAGTGACACGATGAGACGATGAGATGGTGACGCGATGAGACGGTGAGACGGTGAGACGATAAGACGGTAGGACGATGAGACGGTGACACGATGAGGCGGTGACGCGATGAGACGGTGACGCGATGAGACGGTGAGACGATGAGACGGTGACACGATGAGACGGTGACGCGATGAGACGGTGAGACGATGAGACGGTGACGCGATGAGACGGTGAGACGATGAGACGGTGAGACGATGAGATGGTGACGCGATGAGACGGTGAGACGATAAGACGGTAGGACGATGAGACAGTGACACGATGAGGCGGTGACACGATGAGGCGGTGACACGATGAGATGGTGACACGATGAGGCGCTGACACGATGAGACAGTGACACGATGAGACAGTGAGATGATGAGACAGTGGAACAATGAGATGGTGACACGATGAGACGGTGACATGATGAGACGGTGACGCGATGAGACAGTGAGACGATGAGACGGTGACACGATGAGACGGTGACGCGATGAGACGGTGAGACGATGAGACAGTGAGAGGAGGAGACGGTGACACGATGAGACGGTGAGACGATGAGACGGTGACGCGATGAGACGGTGAGACGATGAGACGGTGAGACGATGAGACAGTGACACGATGAGACGATGAGATGGTGACGCGATGAGACGGTGAGACGATAAGACGGTAGGACGATGAGACGGTGACACGATGAGGCGGTGACGCGATGAGACGGTGAGACGATGAGACGGTGAGACGGTGACGCGATGAGACGGTGAGACGGTGAGACGGTGAGACGATGAGACGGTGAGACGATGAGACAGTGACACGATGAGACGATGAGATGGTGACGCGATGAGACGGTGAGACGATAAGACGGTAGGACGATGAGACAGTGACACGATGAGACGGTGACACGATGAGACGGTGACACGATGAGGCGGTGACACGATGAGGCGCTGACACGATGAGACAGTGACACGATGAGACAGTGAGATGATGAGACAGTGGAACAATGAGATGGTGACACGATGAGACGGTGAGACGATGAGATGTTGAGACGGTGACGCAGTGACATGGTGACAGAGTGAAAGTTGTTCTATCAGACTGAAGGGTGACTGACCTGAGCGGCCTCCAGCTCAGCCACGTGGTCTCGTCACGGCAGTCATCCATAATGTCTGATGAGAACAAGCAGCAGCTTCTGACCCTGATCCAGGTACTGACCCAGAGTCACACTCCTCTCAGCACACAACACACAAACCACAATAAAAGTCCACTCAGTGCTGAGCTGGTGCATGGTGACGCGTTATCATCGTACTGATGAGCAAACAAACTGTCTTTAATTAACGATAAAACAAAATTGGTTGATGAAAACACAACAAACCCCTCCAGACTGACTGGGCTCCCGTCAGACAGCGAGACCTCACGCTGGTTAAAACTCACTTTCCACTCCGTCCATCAGTGAACCGGATGTCACCACTCAGGCTGTCGGCCATCTTTCCTCCCGACGGCCGTCCGTCGGTCGTCTGCAGACCTTCGTCCACTCCCTCCAGGAAGGAGTCCCACTCGCTCTGCACGCACAGACACGATGAAGCGGCACATCGGGTCAATCCCGGAGCGCTTTAAAGCCAAATCAACGAAAGTGTCGGAGAAATCACACATACAGACCTCCAGCTCCAGAAGTTCCTCCACCTGCTCCCTCACTGCTGCACGGCTGCAGAAATACACAAGTGCGTGATGAAGAGGAGTCTTTCATTCCCATTCATAACTAATTGGATCAAACAAAGTAACAGGAACCGTCTCCACCTTTGGACAGGATGGATGGAGGGACAGAACACCTGATCTGATCTGGCCTGGTTTGATAAGGAGGGCGGCTTCACTTCCCTCACTGTCTGCCTGAATAAACGTCTCGTACATTCCTGTAATGTTTTATGACAAACTTCACGTTGTATCTGCTTCTAACAACAACCTGTGTGACGCTGCAGGAACCGTCAGCGGAGCTCAAACGTTTCTCACAGTTCTGGCACAATACGATTTGCAATAGTGAATTTATTATTATTATTATTATTATTATTATTCATTTATATGATTCGATGTGTGTATAATTATGTACTTACTGATATGACTTCTGCCAGACTGCCTCAGCTTCGCTCCTCTTCTTCACTCCGAGGCTGCTCAACAATAACAAAACACACGATCACTTCATAAAAACACAGAAACATGGAGATGAAACCGAGGACTGGCGATGCAGGTGTAGGTTCTGCAGGTGTTGAGCAGCTCACCTTTTGTAGAGTTGTGTTCCGGCTGAGATCAGGCCGAGTAAAGCGGTGATCTTAAGTGGGACAAAACTCTCCAGGGAGTCTGCATGAGAACAAAGGGCCACAGTTACTGGTCGGGCTGATTGTCACTGAATTGGCAATAAACACGACAGGGATCACATTACACCACCTTCATGCCAGAGAGCCTTTAAATCCAGAGACTTGATCACACTGATCTGATTTAACAACGCACGAGAGGGATATGTCGTAGTAAATTAGGAAATATTCAAAAGGAGATTTGTGAATTATAATTGCATGACATTCATATGACGTGATAACTGTGACAAACACGTTCATCTGAACACACAGACTGATTGCAAATGCAGCTTCATTCAACTAGATGTCAAGTTTTATCTGAGTGAGAATAAAACCGCGGACTTCCATTAAATTACCTGCATTTTTATGTTGCTGTGCTTATTAGGAAAAACACATATGTTATAAAACTATAATAACTATTCTAACCGAATAACTCTGATGTCCTCTTCAATTCGGCGTACAGATGATCTATGTAGCAACACGAATTGGCCTAAATTCTTGGCTTTTATTGTTGTTTCACGTTTTTCCTGCAGTTATCTCCTGTTTTAATAACAGTGATGTACAGCGATATTAACGCATAAAGACAAGTGATATTTTGCATCGTCTCTATGCCGAATTAGTCATCAGACCACAACAGTTCAGTGGTCATTAAAACACAGACAATTTGAAACTCGTGTCACGAGCATCGCATCGTTCCTCTGAATCAGTCCTACCTTCAGCTTCCTGCTTGGCTTTCTGCAGAAGGACTTTGGTCGAGCTGACCAGCTGAGACACACTACTAGTTAGAGTCTCCTCGGAGACAGTCACGTCCTCAGCCATGGTCACCTGCTCCGCTCTCACCTGCCCTGACAACTGGTGGCGAGCCGACAGCCATGTGGGTCTAAATGCACCCTGACCACGTGACTGGGTCACGTGACGCCGAAAGCCTCGCGTGAGATTCAGCGCGTCTGCAGCAGCCGGTGACCGTTAGATATGAAGGTGTGAAAAAAACACACAGGTGCAAATAAAAGTTTCACTCAAATACTTTTCCACAGAGAGATTTGATTAATATTATAAAATATAATAAAAGTCATGTCTTAGAATCTTTTCTTTTAATAATATAAAGGAAATGACTCCAGCACAGTACAGCTAGCTGTAAGCAGGAGATGTGAGCATAAAAGCACACACACCTGGTTGTACAGATGTGTTTATGGAACAGAGACTCTCAGGCTGTCTTTTCAAATATTTCTTTATCTCTGAAGCAATTCTAATAATGTCAATCAGATCTGACTTGATTTGATGCTTCTGTTTTATGAATGTGTTGTTATATTTAGTGCTTGTGTTTCCTCCCCGGTCTTCAGTCAGAAATATGTGATGAAGAGATCTGAAGTTGTTAATCAGCACATGTAGTTCAGGATAAATGTTTTGTGGAACAACAGGAAGAGGTGCGAGCGCCACAGTTACACTCTGTTTCCCTCGGTGAATCATTGCTGTGAAGTTAAACTGATGAGATCCAGCAGGAGCTTCTGGCTCAGACTCAGACAACACAGAGCCAGACCTGAATCTGCCGGTTCACAATGACAGGCAGATTTCAACCAGCCTCACTGAAACTCCTTATAAAATACTGTAAAAAAGTCTTCAGTAGATTGTAGCAGGTTGTCTTTGATCTTTACATATTTCACGTTTTATTACTATTTTATCTTAAGCCTGGTTAAATCATAATGTCAGT
Source organism: Chelmon rostratus (assembly GCF_017976325.1). Lineage (NCBI taxonomy): Eukaryota > Metazoa > Chordata > Actinopteri > Chaetodontiformes > Chaetodontidae > Chelmon > Chelmon rostratus. The sequence continues at coordinate 23,812,798 of NC_055675.1, forward strand.
CCACCTGTACAGAAGCAGAGAAAAAGAAACACATGAAAAGTTAAGAAGGATAAAAAATAGAAATACTCATGAGTCCAAGTCATGAAATACAAAGTCAACATTTCGACTCCCTGAATATTTAATCAATATCATCAGAATTTTAACCTGTAAGTCAAAATGATTTAAAAGTTAAAATGCTATCAAAGTGTCTCGAAACATTAACTTAATGGAACAAAATGTTGAATTTGTATCTCAAGATCATATTTCAGTGAGTAAGTTAAAATAATTTAGTCTCATATGAGCAAAATTAATCCACGAGATCATCAGAAAACCTACAGAAACAAAACGTGATGCAGCTAAAGGGATGAGAGCAGAGACAGTAACAGCGTGGTGTCTTTTCCTCAGGACAGTCCACCCTGGACGAGACGTCAGAGGACATTCAGGAGTTTATTCCTGAGGCTCAGCTTTGATCTTTGCTCTGATTCAATCAAATCGATGGACGTTTGGCAGCTTTTCTCCTGCAGTCGTCCCGTTTCCTCCTCCTGTCGTTACGTCCTGTTAGTCAAAGCTTAATCTTTTTAAAGATGAAACTTCAGTTTGAATCAGTTACATGTTGTTTTCCTGTGTGAATCATTACTGTGAGACAGAAGTTAAACCGACAATGATCAGAGAGACTCAGACTGATGTTCAACAACAGAACCAGACCTGAACCTGCTGCTTCAGCCTCACTAAACCTCACAAATACTTCCACCGTTCAGCAGATTACAGCAGCTTGTATCAGACCTTTACATGATTAAAGTTTTATTATCATCATCATAATTAAGATAAGGATGTTTGAGTCGTTACAGTGATGTCAGTCCACCAACGTCCGCCAGAAAATACAAGAAATACACGAAAAGTTACGAAGGATGAAACCAGAAACACTCGAGTCCAAATCCTGAAATATTGAGTAAAAAAAAAAACATTTTTTCAACCTACGAGTCAAAATGTTGATGTAGTATCTCAAAAGTTAAACATATTATCTTAAAACTTTAACTTAATAAACGAAATGATCTGGTATCTCAAACTTCAGTGAGTCAAAATGTTTTAACTTCGTTATTTAAATGTAGGAAGTAAAATTTCACTTTGCCAAGTTAAAGATTTTACTTTAATACCTGCTCCTGTCAAAATGTTCACTCAGGACCATCATTTCATTTTATGATATCTCATTATCTTGGATCTCTGTGTTTTGACGACGTAGCTCAGCAATGTGAGTATTTTTATTGAGCTTTCATCGAATTTCCCCGAAAAGAAAAGAACAACAGAGGCTGTTAAAACTGTCAACCAGTTTTATTGACTGCTGAACATTCATTCACTCATTCAATAAAACATTCCCTCCTTCAAGTTTAAAGCTCCGATGCCCGTCAGAGCACTTAATGGCCGGGTCGCAGAGCCGCGAAGAGCATGGCGGCACAATCATTGACGTGAGGGGAGAAATGACACAAAGCAAAACAAGTGCAGGACTGTGACTGTCAGTGCAGCAGGAAGTCAGGCAGACACGTCACCGATCAGATCGATCTGCTCAAATCAATTAATTCAACGACCGAACGAGGAAAGTGGACATTCAATGAAGAACGACTGCAGCATTAACACGACCTTCGGTGACGATACTTCAGCATCAAAGGCCTCAAATTCATTAAAGTTAAAGAGAAAACGTCGGGATGAGTCCAGGTGAGTCACCTGCAGTGCACGCGCGCTTCCTGCTTGTGCTTAAACCAACACTGACGATCATTAAAAACACAGTATGACTCAGCATCACCTCGGTGTGACTCAGCATCACCTCGGTGTGACTCAGCATCACCTCGGTATGAAACTCAGCATGAGAAAGCATCGTTAACTTTGTGCAGCCAGAATTCATCCAGTCGACAAGTCCGACCACTTTTTAAACTAATGACATTCACTCCAGAGGAAAGCAGATTTCTGCAGACACCTGTGAGCTCGACAAGACCCAACTCTGACTGCACAAAGTCCCTTCCTGGACCAGGAACCGTCACATACGGACAGTGTTTGAGGGTTAAGACATTTGGATGAACGTGAGCTCTTTTCTCCCAAACGTCCAATCCAGGCCAAAGGAATGGAAGTAAAGAAAATAACCGGGTGCTTGTGCTTTCCTCTCATTCTCATTAACCCTGGGGGAGACCGAGCAGTCAGAGACGTCACAAAGAGACATTTCACGCAGTCCCAGATGACGTCCTCAGGCGTCTTTTGTCCTCTGAAGATCAAGATTTGATTTCTAACCACAAAAAATCTTCACATTTGATGAACTGATATTTGAAAAGTGGTATTTTTGCTTGATAAATCGCAGAAATCATGACGCTCTTTAATGATCGATTCACTGACAAACCTACAGACGAGCTGAAAGCCTCTGAACTCTCTGACCGCGGCCTCGCATCAGTTCAGCAGCCGACCATCTTCACATCCTTTATTGGTCACATCGAAAGACAGAGGGATCAATACCCGATAAGAAAGACAAAACCAAATAAAAGAGGCTGCTTCAAGTGTCCCGAGTGGAATTCAAAAGCCCTGAAGGTTTCTGTTTCTGTTTCGAACCCCCCCAGCTCCTTCTCTGCTGATAGGCTGGATATTTTTTAGATCCCAGAGTGTCAGAAAATTAATCCAAAACTAATTTAAAGCTCAGTTTAAAGCTGAAGGTCGTTTAAAAGGAGGATTTTAAGACTCCCCACCGGCTGGACTTTGTGCTTTGGGAGTTTCAGCCTGTGAAGCAGAGAACAGAGACGGAGGACTGAACCACTTCTGCATCCCAAACCGCGACACCGATGTCCTCCGAGCTGCTGGGTGGAAACTTTGGGACCAATTCGAGGTGACGTCAGCAGTTTTTCTGCCTGAACAAAAGACTGATTCAACACTGAACTTTAAAAACGTTTCATCCTTTGACCAAACGTGTCCTGAGAGCCGAAACTCTATTTTAAAACGATTAAGAGCTGGAAAATAAAAGCAGTCTGGATGTAAACCAGCACATTCTGAACCGGATCACAGCTCATATAAACGGTTGTTGAACATCCATCAGTCCTTCACAAAGTCTGTTAAAACTGATGTTGACACAATGTCTCAGTGATTGCCGCTCTTCAGAGGAAATTTAAAGGCTAATTCTGGTATTCTGAAACCTGGACCTGCTTTTACAAAGATCCAAATGACTGAAATGGACAGAAAGTTTTGGAGCTGGTCAAGCAGAGCAGGTTTGTTTTAGTGGACTTGGTTTTACAGGTCACACTGCAGCTGCTGGACCAGTTCCAAACCTTCAGAACCTGTTCGTCATTCAGACCTCAACATGTGTGAAACCACGATCCAGGTTTAACAGGACCAGAGTTACTCTTTAAGGGAGGACGGCAGAGAACTGAGGTGGATTTGAAGGGCGATCTGATACTGAAATAAGATTAATTGTAGTTTTCCACAAACCAAATAACGTCCCCGCTTCCTGAAGCAGTAAGTATGTTTTGATGTGTCCAGGACCAGGAGGAGGAGACACTTCATGATGTTCCCTCTTAAATGTTGATAATGAGCTCTGAAGCTCGGATGCTTCAGGACAGCTGGCTGCAGTCTGTTTGGGATGCAGAAGCAAACAGTCCCTTCGTTCTGCTCAGTGCAGAAGCTCCGATTAAGACTTTATCAAACCGGTTCTGTCCTGAGTCGAGGTCGTGTTAAGACTTCTTCGGACAGTGAGAAGACGCGTCTGTGTTGAGGACCTCGATCATCGTCCTGCTGGACGGGAACGTCTCCGCGACAGATGGAAGACTCTGGTACCAGCCTGGCAAACTGTGGACGAAGAAAAGAGTTAAAGACGCGTCTCTGAGCAGCAAACGCCCGACATGTTCTGCCTTCTTACCTCTTCAGGTTCATCCACGTCTTCGCTGTTTTACTGAAGCTGTCTGGACTGGGCGTGGTCATGGCTTCAAAATCCACCAGCTGCAACAACATCGAACACAAAGACGTTAGAAAAGACGTTTCCTCTCTGCTCGTGTCGACCTTCCTTCCTGTCTGCAGACACACGCAGACAAAGCTTTCTGTGGCAGCAACAGTTAGCATGAAGATGCTAAGAGGCTAGCTGTTTCCTCACTTTGATATTCAATCTTTTCAAGATGATTCAGAAATATAAATATGAGAAATAAACATCTCCCAGCGGCGTCAGAGAGCAAAATGTTCTCAGATTTCTGCTTTTCCCTCGTTTCTTTCTTTTCTTTTAACCTCTTCAGGCCTGAACAACCATTAAATGAAATCTGTGTTTTTATGTCGGCACCTGCTGTGATAAAACCAAAGTGTTAAAGGCCTGCGAGAAAGCCGGCTGAACCACAGCTGGTGGGAACACTGGTCGGGATGCAAACAAGTCGAGCTGCAGGACTCAAACGTGGTTGGACTGCGTCACGTGATCTGCTGCTGCTGCGGGACACGACAGGAAGCTGCACTCATCCAGCTGCTGAACGTCTCTCTGAGCTCACTGAACATCTGGTTTCAGGAGGCGGCCCTCTGAGCGTGATCCGTGACATCACAAACGATCTGGAAGCCGATCCCGGCTCCATAACTTCCACAGGTGTGACGTGGAAACCGACGCCTGCAGGGCACAAACGCTGAGGACTGACTCTACGGTGAAGCAGGAGGCGTCCTGCAGCTGAACATCTGAAACCACGTTTCTTTCTGTATTCAAAGATTCTGGACTGTTTTCAGCGAGGGAGGAGGAGGAGGAGATCTCATTTCAGGGATTATATCAAGATAAATTCACTTCTTCTGTGGACAAACCACATCAGACACAAATTATTATTCATGAATAGTTTCTACATCCTTCTTCAAACATGTCAGGACGGGATGTTTAAATAATCATCGCTGACTGTCAGGAATCCTTCCACCACAAACAGGTTTCCATCTCATCTCTGGTTTCATCCGAGTCAAAAGTTTCATTCATTCACTGAGTTCCACAGATCAGCGGATGCTCTTCGCACACACCTGGACGCTACCTGAACTTTTCACACCATCAGATTTCTGCGGCGCCTCGTTTCTGTCCGCTGTGACTCTCTTTCAGGAACAAAACGTCTGCTTGGCAGAGGCGACACAGGTGAGACTTTCAGCCGAGTGTTTTCTATTTCATCCTCAGGGGGACCACAGCCTTTTCATGCGTGGACACATGACACCGGCGGCCGTATCAAACCGTGCCATCGAGTGTTTAATCATTCAGACGTCGGCGTCTTCTTATTCAGATATGAACCTTTGAAAGGAGCCAGTTTGGCTCCTGATAGGTGAGAGAAGTTTTTTACAGTGTGTACGAGCACCTGAAGGGTAACAGAGACGTGTGTTTATCACTCGTGCTGCGTTCAAGGTGTTTTGTAAAACACTTTCTTATATAAACGCCATCTTGAATGTTTTACTCTGGAGCGTCACGTTCACCTGAAGAGGGGCGTTCATTCTCACCTTTCCTTTCGGGATGCGACCGATGACCTCTTTCCCGCTGGCCATCAGCGCTCCCATCACCACGGAGTAAGCCACCACACTGAGAGGAAGCAGGGAAACACAGCAGCGTCATGAAGCCAGTCACAGTAATGTGAAGCAGGGACATGAACGAGACATGAGGACAGAAACGCATCGTCTTCAGTATGAAAAACACCTGCTGACCTTCTCATCATGCTGTGTGTAATGTGTGTGTTGTGAAATGCTGAATGACATCACGTGACCTACCTGGACCCTCTGGAGAGGGGCATGAGGTTGCAGAAGTAATAAACCAAGGAGAGGATCAGGTTACACACAGCGTCTGCGTCCTGAAAGAACAAAGGCCATCACAGGGTCAGCTGAGACGGGACATGTCATCCGTTCCTAAATGTCTTCACTGTTTTCAGTCTGTCCACACGGGGTGGAAGCAGAGCCGGCTGCAGACGCGATGAAAAGAGGCTCATTGCTGCAGATCAGAGCCAATCGGCTCGTCTCGCTGTCAAAACAACAGAGACTTTGTCGGAGCCATCAGGACACATCGGGCTCAGAGAGCTCGACCTCCATCGAGGCCCAACCTCACGGTCAGTGTTTCTGCTCATTCTTCTGAAGGTCAAACACTTTTCCTTCAGGTCAGAAACTTCACATCTGGATAATCAGTTACCTGATGTTTGTGTTTTACGCTCATGTTTTTAATGTCAAAGCTGTGGGAAAGACGGGAGTCTCACCCCGAGCTCAGTAGACAGCATCAAGGCCTTTCCTTTGGCGGTGAGGTCTTTGTAGAGGGACTCGACCTCCAGCTGGTACTGCTGCGTCCTCTCCTCTGTCGTCTGAGTCTCCACGGAGAATAACATGTTGCCCACCCTAAAAGACAGGAACGGGTTCAGGAGTTAATGTTCTTCTGTCCAAACAAAGGGAAGCTTCCTGCGTACCTGACACCAGGTCAACAGGTGCTGTAATAATGAGCTTTAACCTAAATAACACCTGCAAACATTGACATATTCAGTGTCTGACATATATTCATTCAAGCTGGGAGAAAAGTGTTAAATCTGATTCAAATGGGGGAAAAACAGCAGTTTCACCTGTAAACACTGACCCTCTGTTAACATAACGAAACGCTCCAGGCAGACGCTGTACCTGTCTCCAGTGATGGTGATGGTGAAACCGTCGTACTCTTTCCCAGGATCCTTCATGCTCGGCACCTTGGAGTTGACCGTGAAGCCATCTCTGGTTTTACTGTTGAACTGCTTCAGAAAACAAACACACAGACACACAAACAGCCATCCTGGGTTTCCACTGCTGAAAAGCTCAAAGAAAAGCAGAGCGGCTTCGAGGCGCGCTGCCGCCACCAGGTGTCGCTGTCGCGTCGCGAGATAACGCGGCGAGCAGTCCCCTGAGAAGGGTCGGACCTGCAAACTGCACGACACGTCACGAGGTGGTTTCCTACAGCTGAGCGAGGAGTTCTGGAGCCTAAACCGAACCGTTTGTCATGCAGCTGCTGTGAGACGGATGTCAGTCCTGTTCAGTCCTGACCCGAACACACAGCGCAGACAGTAAGGGATCGCTCTGGCGGGGTCAGCAGTGTGTCCAGATCTTCACCGAGGACACATCTCGACTGCTGTTTGATATACCATCGTACTGTTAATATACAAAAACCTTTATCCAGCTAATTCAGACATGCTCACATCATCTCTGCCTCAACTTCTCGTCCTTACCTTCATTATAGGAAGCAGATCTTCAACTTTATTCACATTTTCCAGAGCCTGACGGACCTCCAGGAGTCCTCTGGGGTTGTACGCGCTGAGAAAACAACAAAATATTCACTTCCTCAACACGCTCATGCAAAATGAATGAGGGCTGCAGGGAGAGATCATTTACAGAACTCTGCTTTCCGGGCGGGACCCAGTCGATGCATATCAACATAACTGCTGTCAAATCATGTAGGTGAGACCTGCTGATATGCAGCCATCGCTGGGTCGAGGCTCAACATTTTCAGTGATGGAAAAGAGTGGAGAGAGGAAGTGCGTTTTAGGAGATGAAGGCTGGATGAGCGTACCTGTGGTACACCAGTATTCTGTCTTTGATGAAGTCGAGGATGTTGTCGAAGTAGGCCAGGTATCTGATGTTGATAATCTGCCCCCTGAAGGAAAAGACGGGAAAAAAGAGGAGACCAACAAACTGTCAAAAAAAGCAGCTTTTGCATCTTTGATCTTTACTTTCAGTGAGTTTGTCAGAATAAAGACCGCTGAATTAAAAACTGAGGAACTGAAATAAGCGTTTTTGAACTGAGGACACATGGAAGCCGCTCAGGGGACCGATGAGAGCGTCTGACGCCGTCCTCAACTTCTCACCTGATGAGATTGATGTGATTGTTGAAGCCTCGACTGAGACTCCTGGCGGGCATCTGGTCTAACCACAGAACCGGCTGGTCTGGATCCGCGATCCTACGAGCACAGGGGTAAAAACCTGTTCAATCCTTCAACACTGAGCCCATCAGCTGACGGCCAAACCCTCCTGGGTGGTGCGTGATTTGTCTCCTTTGGTTTGTTCTGGTCCATGTCTGTATGTGGTTTCAGGTTATCCTGCGTTTGTTGAGTCAGTAAGCTATATCTGCAGCCACTTTATCTGACTGTCAACTGATCCTGGTCTAAACTGATCAGTCTGTCCTCCAGACCCCCAAACATGTGAAAACTCTGGTCCACCATGTTTTTGAATCATGTGACGTTCGTCCCCACCCTGACATGTAAATGCATTTGTTAAAGGATAACTTTGGTTTTTTACAACCTGGACCTTATTTGTAGCATTAAATACGACCATTTACTCACCCAGACAACTTTGGTGGCATTTGGAGTCGTTTTGAAGAAATTAGCCCCAGAGGAGCGGCGCGTATATCCGTATAATGCGAGTACTCGGGGCATCCATGCGCAGCCTCTATATAACGCATAATCTGCAGAAACTCGTTCATATTCCAATATTTAGTTATGATATGCTGGTGCTATTCCCCTCTGAGCCCGTGGTGGCATGTTATCAACATCCGGCATCTCTAGACAACTACCTCTGACGTGGATGATGTCATTGCCGAACGCCGGGCGCCGCGAGCAGCCAGCCAAAACTACAGCTAAACTAGCCGACCGCCGGCTCAGAGGGGAATAGCACCAGCATATCAGAACAAAATATTGGAATATGAACGAGTTTCTGCAGATTATGCGTTTATAGAGGCTGCGCATGGATGCCCCGAGTACTCGCATTATACGGATATACGCGCCGCTCCTCTGGGGCTAATTTCTTCAAAACGACTCCAAATGCCACCAAAGTTGTCTGGGGGAGTAAATGGTCGTATTTAATGCTACAAATAAGGTCCAGGTTGTAAAAAACAAAAGTTATCCTTTAAGGGGGGCTTCTTTGAGTTAATAAAGGGTGTGAAGTTGCTCACCTCCTCCATTTGACAGCTATGTCGAACATGTCTCTCCACTGCATCTGCCTGGTCTTGCCGTTGACTCGCACTTTGGAGTTGCTCCACGTCCGATGCATCGCCTGCATCACCTCCAGCGTCGCTAAGCCCATAGCTGCAAGAGCACAAACAACCCCCGCTTTAACTGCCGCCGCCGATATTAAATCATCTTTACGAGCTCCGGCATCCGTCAGCAGTACCTCTGTGTATTCTCCTGTTCGGTAAGAAACCGGGGGTGTCGTACTGCATGAGCGCCCCCAGGTGGTCGGCTGTGCAGATCAGCTTCTGGACTTCACCGCTGTAGCTGTCGAAGTTCTGTGGCAGCACGTCCCTGCAGACCACAGACACAAGAAGGCACAAGAAGGTTGTTTTGAGGTCACGGTTTCATCAGCAGGGACAAAGACAGCTTCCAGTTCATGTCAAAGTTACAGCTCCAGGTGCGACTCAGGTGTAATGGACCCATACTTGATATGTGGCTGCAGGCCGGGTTGCTCTTCGTAATCTTCGATCAGGAACGGCAGATTCTTGGCCCAGTGATTCTTAAAGTTTCCGGGTAAGTCCTGGTCCACGTTGTACTCTGCGACTGGGATGTCGAGGTGGGAGTGCAGGTACCGAGAGTACTCTGGAAGGAAAAGCAGGGAGAGAATGTAAGACACAGTACAAACTGACCTATTCTAGAAAGAGGAAGTGTTCCAGGTGTGAGAAATGTCAGCTGATCATCCAACAATCAGTGATGTGATCTCCTTTAGACATCATCATCGGCAGGTTTCAGAGCAGTTTACTTGCACTGGATTCAGTCATGAAAATAAACCCGGAACACTTCAGCTGTGAGATAAAACGTCTGAACGTTTGCTTTCCGGTGCCTCACGCGCACGTGTCGGTGTGTGTGCGTGCGGGGACACCGACCTCTGAGGTATTTCACTTTGAGGTATTCGGAGCTGGCCTTCTGTCCCAGCAGAGGGTCGTTCAGCATGACTTTAGTCTGAGCTTTGATGCCCTCGTAGAACTGCCCCATCGCCACGTGGCTGAGCCCCTTCATGTACTGACACACCTCGTTGTAAGGCTCCAGCTGAAGACACCTCTGGGGGACGAAGGGCAAACGTGAGATGCATTCAAACACAAACAGTATATCAGCTGATGGGCTGGTGGATGTAGGAGCAGTTTAGAGCCAAAAACAAATGAGATGGTTCCTCTACCTTGAAGTTGCCTATGGCCTCCTGCAGAGAGCCGTGGTGGTACAGCATCATGCCTCGGAGCTGGAGGGACTGGATGTGGTTCTGGTTCAACATGAGGGCTTTCTGGAAGCTTTCCATGGCTGACTCAAAGTCACCCAGCTCTCTGGAAAGAGGAAGAAGAGAAACCAAGTGGGCAGCGCACATGTTAGTCAGGCAGAGGGGAAAGGTAGGACTCTCATTTCCTCAAATACAAACACACAGTGTGTTGATCTGTCGGGTGAAACAAACAGTGAAGCAGACTTGCTGACCTGTAGGCCTGTCCCAGGCTCTTGTAGGCGTCGATGAAGTCAGACTTCAGCTTCAGCGCCTCTTTGAACGTCTCGATGGCTTCCTGACGATGGAAAACACACACACAGCACACAGTTCACAGGATGTGGCAGTACAGGACATGTGGATCGACATAGGCTTCACAAACGCCATCACAGCGTGACTCAAACACGGTTCCAGAGACCACTGCTAACAGGGTGTCGTGTCTGATGTCATCTGTGTGAAGCTGCACAGGGAAATACCAGCTTATGATTGGTCATTCGGTCAAAGACAGAGTGGTGCATCTGGTATCTGCAAGCTGCAAATGAACTGCGTCACTGATGTTTCCTTCTCTGGAAATACTGGAAACGTGGCAGACTCTGTCGATTCACTTTCCAAGTTTGAAGTTTGATGTTGGCTTTTTGCTCTTTGTGTTACAGACGGTTACAAACAGTCGCACATTACGCACATCATAGAAGCTTTCTTATAGACCTGTGGGCTTAGACGTGCAGGTTTGTGATGTGATCACAGCAGATTGTCTACAAACACAGATTCACACAGCCAGAGTTTGATCCCTCACTACAGGAACCAATCAGACACCTCGCAGGGTGGAGCTACAGTGAGGGGTAACAAAGCAAAAGCCAGGTGTAGCTACGTGTTGCTATCCTATCAGCTAAGCTTCACTGTTTTCAGCCCGATGGCAGAAACGTGGTCCGTCTTTGGTTCCAAAGTTGCAAAAGTAGAAATGCCTAGCTTCATGTTTTACCAAAGGATCTGAAAATCAGAGCCATCAGAGACTTCTCCTGAAGCCCGATGCTGTTCCGCCCTGAGGACACAGCGAGCAGAGACACATCTGCAGGGTGACGTTAGCCAACGAGCTCAGAGCTCGACCTCATGGTGGCGCTAGAGGAAATGTCAGGACATCAAAGTCAGTCGGATTCATCCTCTGGGGATCATCTGTACACAGGCTCATGGTAGCTGTGGGGATCTCTCAGTCTGGAGCCAAAAACACCAAAAACTACCAAATAAAAACCTGAAATCAGTTCAAACTGGTTCTGCCTGACACAGAAACTACAGTATGTGATGATTTACATCCTGAAAACGTTCCATATCACAGCAGAAAAGATAAAAGTTACGATGTGACCCACAGAGGCCGTTTTCACTTGTTTCCTCTCTCACTGATAAAACGCAGGTTGTGAAATGTTGACTTTGTTTCCACGAGGACAAACTGCAGCAGATTCAGTCCAACTCTCACAGCCAGAGCAGATCACACTGCTGCTCCTGATCAGAGTTAACAGGCAGCATCGAACGAGCGGCTGGATCCGTCTTCAGACGCTCAGCTGTGGAGCTGCTGCACAGGAAACCGGTTAGCTCAGGGTTAGCACAGGTGAGGAACGCAACAGAAAACCACACACGAGACGTGTAGAATTCTTACTTTCCTCACGATGCATGAAGCCCTTTTGACTGACTTGAGTTGCTGCAGTGAATAAATGGTGTTTTGATCAGAGGAATAATTGTCCAGACAAAGACGAGCAGTCGGCTGCTGAGCTTGTGTCGTCAGTTTACTGTACAGACAGACGACCACCACGACAAACACAGGAAACTCTGCTGTGATGCTCAAAAAGCTCAGCGTGATGCGGTCGCCGCTGACAACCGGGCTCAGCGTAAAACCAACACCCTGCAGGCTGTTCTCTCTCTAAGAGTGTTTTTGCCACACATGACTAATTTTCACCAGTTTTTTTTCCCCATTCTCTCATTCTTGCTGGACAAAAAGACAAAATAGACACAAACTGACCTTGAGCATCCCTCTGTGGAAGAAGGTGAGGCCTTTGTACAGCATGGCGATGGGCTGATTCTTCTTCAGCTCTAAAGACTGCTGGAAGTCTTCCATCGCCGCCACGTAGTCCTGAGGGGGGGAAGACAAAGCACAGGCTCAGCGCGGGCACCGCGGAGACACCGACGTACGATCGCTCGGAGCGCTCGGCGGTCAGACCTCTGAGATGAAGAGCAGCGTTCCTCTGTGTCTGTAGAGACGGGCCGAGGGCTGCAGCTGGATGGCTTTGGTCAGATCAGCCAGAGCCTCACTGATACGACCCAGAGGAGACAGGATCTAAACACACACACACACACAAAAGAAAAGGGGGCTTAAATCTGACAGCTGATTTGTGGGCCGCCCCCTTCCTGACCTAGACTCTATATATGAAGGTCGGGTCAGGAAGAGGGCGAGATCCATCGCCACGGACCCCAGCCATCCTGGCCACAGACTGTTTGTACCGCTACCATCAGGAAAGCGGTACAGGAACATCCGCACCCCCACCAACAGACTGAGGGACAGCTTCTTCCCCAGAGCTGTTAGAGCTATCACCCCCAGCAGCCCCCCACTGCAGTGAGAGACTGTGAGAACTGTGAACCACTGCACACCGCACTTTACACCTACACCTACACCTGCACCTTCTGTGTACTTAACTTTTAGGTACACACATATACTATAATTATATACATTTTAGTATATTGGCACATTTCATTTTATTGGTATATTTTATTGTTTACTGTTTATATACATTTTGGTATATTTCAGCTGCTGTCGGTACATTTCACTGGTATATTTTATTCTGTTTGTATATTTTATTCTGTTGCACATTTCACTTCCATATTTTATTGTTTATTGTTTAGTATATTTTATTGCCTTAGTATATTTTCATTCTGCTATATTTGTAATTGCTTTTACAAATGCCTGTGAATATTCTCATTCATCCAGGTCATTGTAAGCTTTAGGGCATTCAATCGTTCGCAACTGCACCTCGTCAGTTTGTCTTAGAAGACGTTTCGCCTCTCATCCGAGCAGGCTTCATCAGTTCGTACGCAACCAGACTAGACAGGACAGCTCTAGTCCAATGCAATGATGTTAGGTTCAAGTATTTATCCCCTGAGTGAGACCAACCCAACCCAAATATTTTTATTGCATGTTTATTTTATTTTATTGTAGTTATCTTAATTTTATTCTTTCTAGTCTTCTTATCTTTCTTCTTATCTTGTTTTATCTTGTATTATCTTGTATCTTGAAAATTTCATTGACATGTCATGCTCAATAACAATAAAGACTCTTGAATCTTGAAAAAATCTCACGTGTACATCTGAGCAGACAGAAAAGGTAGAAAAACACTGTTTTTGCGTGTAGTATTTCCTTTCATAGAGCTTAACTCTCAAAGCAAACGTAAACATTTCTGTTCTGCTCTGGATGTTGAACAGCAGGATTTAAAGAATTCTCAGGATCTAATCACATTTTCACTTATTTCACTGTGTGTAATGCTGCTGCTGCACTGCAGTATCCCAGCTTGGGATAAATAAAGTATATCTATCTATCCATCACATGACCGCCTCCTCCTTTGGGTTTCACAGAGTTGAAGAGGAAACCTGGTTCTGGACCTCACTGTGAAGCTTCAGGCTCTCTGTGCGGACACTATTAACTCACTGACTTCATGATAGTTTGTGTCTGAATGTTGTTGGTTTGTGCTCTTCACAGCCGCTCACTTCAAAAATGAACACTCACAACTTCCTAACAGGATGTGCGTTTTCCTGTATGTTGGTTTCTGTTACTTGCACACGCTTAAGCAGTGACGCTGCTGAAGACGCTGCTAAAACTGCTCTGATTTGCAGATTTTTTTATTTTATTTACTTATTTGAAAGGGACAGCACACATTAATGAACGTCAGTACGTGAGTACAGGTGTAAATGTGTCGGAGTTAGCAAGCCTGCTAATTTACATCCGGTCCCTTGGCAGGTAATGGACAGACAGACACATAGGAGGTAGACGAGTAAAGAAAAGAAGGAATATATAAAAGGAGTTCACATTAAAATACCCATTCATACATAGACATAAAGTGCAGTGTGGATTCTATGTGCCGGGTGTTAAAGTGCACATGCATGGATAGTTAAACAGATCCACATGTGGCGGCCCACACCTGCCGCTTCGAGTGGACCAAGACATCAGATACTTAGCAGCAGATGAGAAGTCACATTCACAAATTGCGTGCAGTGCATGCACACATACGTATATGTAGGCGTGCACTGCACAACAACAATAACAACAAACAAGGACAGTGCAAAGTATGGCGGACAGTCACAGAGCGCGGTACATACGTATATGTATCGCGCTCTGCAAGATCGTCACTGAACATCTCAGACGCGATCTCCTGCTGCTGCTTCGTCTCGCCTTTCACACATGCACACAGTCCAGAAATGTGGTAAACATGCTGTCTGAGCTGCGTTCTGCTGCACATCAGAAAGAGCCAATCACGTGTTGTCAAGGAGCCAGCAGTGCTCTGCTGATTGGACATCTGAACATAAAGCTGATCAGATATCAGTTCCAGTTATAAACAGCATGCAGATAAGCTGCCCGGCTGAACGAAGACAGCTGAGGTCGAGATCTGGAAACGTTATCAGCTAAATCACATCTATTGCTATGAGCTGTGTTGACATCTACTCCACTCTCTATGGCAGACGGAGCCTCAGAGGCCAAACTGTCATCAATAAGTGTTGATCGTGAGTTACCGTCTCCTTTCAGAGGGTCGGGACTCACCTCCGCTCTCTGTTCGTAGACCTCAGGCCAGTTGGGCTCAAGAGTGATGACTCGGTTGAGCTCGTACAACGCCAAGTCGGCATTCTTGATGTCCTGGCGTGGAGACACAGGAAGGGGAGACAGTTACGCTCTGTGGACACAAATCTGACGTGAACATGAGCCGCGAAAACACACAAAATGTGCCGTCCGGAGGTTTTTCTGGAGGGAACGCTGGATGTGCACTCACTCACGGAGTCGTTCTGAGTTCACCTGAACCTGCTGCTGTCAGGACGCCTTTCATCTGAGGCGAACACAACCAAAGGCGTCCAAAAAACCACAGAGAGGACAGCTCCCGATGCTGCGAGCGCCTGCGTGGCTTTCAGAAAACGCTCTGTTTCCCATTCTGAGACCATTTAGTGACTGAACTTTTAATGCAGATCAAGGCGTGGAGGCAGAGTGAGAGTCACGTGATGCGAGTCATCTGAACACCTTGACTCCAGCAGTGTTGAAGGTGTGTTTGTTTAGCAGACACTAATAATCCAGCAGCAACATTTTCTCCCAAACTAACACACACGACTTCAGCTCCTCGTATCTCAGTCACGGCTTCATTATTGGGTCTACGAGATCGTAAACGATTTTATGGACCCGAGGGCACTGACGAGACAGACGGGCACATTTCAGCTGGATTTTAATGGTCGGTAAGTAAATGAGTAAACGTCATGACCTTGATGCTTCGCAGGCGCAGAAAGAGAACAGCACCATAAAAACAACCCCGATTCAAAAACAGGCGAGAAAATAAATATCTGCTGATCCTGAATCTGATGCAGCAACTAAAGACTGGGAAAGATGTGGAACGCTCCAAAAACACCTGTTTGGATCATTCCACAGGTAAACAGGTTGATTGGTAACAGGTGAGAGTATCATGATTGAAAGGCTCAGTGGTTCACTGCGAGGATGGAGCGACATGATTGGATAAAGAGATTAATACCTGGACTCAGGTTCACTTCAGGAAACACAGATTGACTGGAAATGATTCTGATTGAGTCCAGACTTTCTTTGGAATCAGGTTGTACAACAAAAACGTCAGGAACTGTCTGAACAGTTCTGGAGTGTTTGGTCGGTAATGGATCACTCACCTGTAGGCTCTTCTTCCCGTAAGCTATCCCTCGGCCATAGATCGCACTGACCAGCTCCGGGTCACCCTTCAGCAAAGACACAACATGTCGGGAAGACGTTCAACACAAACAGAGCAGCTTGTGATGTGATCGTTGTGAGGAGAGGAGATGACACGACAGCAAAGCGCTGCGATTCTAAACACACCTGTAATAAGCGCGAGAAGTGTTTGATGGCTTCGTCATAAAGGCCGTTGCTGATCAGAACGTAGCCTATAGCTGCAACGACAGAACAAGTGATGGTGAGCAACCGGGAAAGAAAACAGGCGAAGCCACAGAAATCTGCTGAGCGTGAATAACGACACGACAACTCACCAAGTTCTTCGTTCGTGTTGTGGTTGTCTACAGGGAAGGGGATTTTCTTCTGTTCTATAAACAGCTTGGCCTGATTCTGTGACGGGAGAACAAAAACATCACATGTGGAGGAAGAAAAACTACAAGAGACACACGGGAAATAAAAAGAAGTGAAGTCAGCGACAAATCAAACGAATGGAGACGAAACAGAATTTAACACTGTATGAAAGCTCCGTTTAACACACATCTAAAGAATCAAACACACTGTGAATTAAAGGATAACTTTGGTTTTTTACAACCTGGACCTTATTTGTAGCATTAAATACGACCATTTACTCACCCAGACAACTTTGGTGGCATTTGGAGTCGTTTTGAAGAAATTAGCCCCAGAGGAGCGGCGCGTATATCCGTATAATGCGAGTACTCGGGGCATCCATGCGCAGCCTCTATATAACACATAATCTGCAGAAACTCGTTCATATTCCAATATTTTGTTCTGATATGCTGGTGCTATTCCCCTCTGAGCCCGCGGTCGGCTAGTTTAGCTGTAGTTTGGCACAGCTATGGTTCGTTATTGCGTATTCGTAGCCGACCGCCGCAGAGTCAGCCGTGTCGTGGCCGGCTGCTCGCAGCGCGCGGCGTTCGGTAATGACATCATCCACGTCAGAGGTAGTTGCCTAGAGACGCCGGATGTTGATAACATGCCACCACGGGCTCAGAGGGGAATAGCACCAGCATATCAGAACTAAATATTGGAATATGAACGAGTTTCTGCAGATTATGCGTTATATAGAGGCTGCGCATGGATGCCCCGAGTACTCGCATTATACGGATATACGCGCCGCTCCTCTGGGGCTAATTTCTTCAAAACGACTCCAAATGCCACCAAAGTTGTCTGGGTGAGTAAATGGTCGTATTTAATGCTACAAATAAGGTCCAGGTTGTAAAAAACAGAAGTTATCCTTTAAAGCCTTCCTCAAGGACGTTTCTTTGAATTAAAACAGTTTTAAAGAGTTTTCCAGCATCTCTGAAGGTCACAGTGAACGATCAAACCCTGCAGACAACAGAAATAAAATCCCTTCAAATGTCAGGACCACCAACAAACCCTGCAGTGCAAATATTCAGCGTAACGCAGGAAAACACCACTTTTCTACTGTGTGATCCCGAATAGAGAACGGCAGCACGACGGGACGAACACACACCATCACAGGATGCAAATGTGACAGCATGCAAATGCTGCTGTGGCTCCAGTTTGTGTTTGTAAAACAGCAACGAGACAACCGACAAGACACAATCTCATCACGTGAAAGTCAACAGAAAGCAGCGTCACATCTGATGAATATGTGTGTGTGTGTGTGTGTGTGTGTGTGTGTGTGTGTGTGTGCTGACCAGGATCTTCTCTGCGTTCAGTGAGAAGACGGACTCGCAGGGCGGGTTGCTTCCTTCCTCGCACTCTGGGTCTTCCAACTGTAATATTGAGGACTCTGAAAAGACAAATATTCTGAGCATTTACGATGTGAAACAGCAGCAGTTAGCATCTGTGCGTGTTTCAGGCCGTGACACCGTGTGTATGTGAATACAGCTTGCATTTAAAGACATTTGTCTCTTGAAACATGTCAAAGCAGACCTGACGGCGCTCATAGTGGATTTCAAACCAACGAGGAGAGTCAACAACGTGGTTTAGAATAAAACAGGTCTTCATTGCACCGTTTAAAGTCACATCATTAGTTAAAGAGTATTTTTGCAGATTTTAGTCGGTTAACTGCACCTGGCCAAACAACTGAACCAATACACCAAGACTTGGAGGATTTTTAATTTTGTGTATTTTTCATGGCAACCACTGATAATATAATGAACAGTGTGTTTGTTGTAGATTTCTTCAGTCATGCTAATTATGTGTGGTAAAAAGGTAGAAAGCACAGACATGCACTGATTCAGAAAGTTTCCACTTCGTTAGCACACAAATACAACCTAACTTTTTATTCAGCGTCCAGTGAGATGGATTAAACTGAACCTGCTGATCACAAAGGAGTGAAAAGGTAAAAAATGATGCTATGCTTGTGTTTCTGCTGTGGTGCATTTAAATATTGTACTAATCCCTGAGAGTTAATTTAAGAGAGTATCTCTTCAGTTCAGCAGTGAAATCAGGCTGCACTCATCTCAACTGAATGTCACATTAAACTTGCAGAACCGGTTCACCTGCCGGTCCCTCAGTCCTCCTCCCTGGAGTGTGCTCTACAAGCTGAGATTTGATTCAAAGACACTCCATTTGGCTGCTGATCAGCTGTTCATGTCTCAAGCCTCCCCTCGGTTTAATGTGTGACTTTAAGGTCGAGCAAGGCAACACCTAAATCACTTATTTTTTGACTGGAGTTTGGTGGGGACCTCTTTGAGGTGGGCTAAAACGTGTAGTTTGTAAGTGAGCTTGTCGTAGTTTCCTTCCTGCTGTGTTCACATCAGTTTACTGTCGCCCCCGCCTCTCGTTTGTCTTCTGCTTCAAAGCTCGTTTTAAGCTCTGCGGCAGGACGAGCTGCAGCTTATCTCAGTTATCTCTCCGCGACCGTCACCGCTCGCAGTCATTAGCCCCCGAACGTTAGCTTACAGGCGGTTAAGCTAGCCGGGTAACGCGGTGACAGTTGAATCGGGGAGGACGTGGCAAAGTAACAGCGAAAACAGATACTTTACCGCAGTCCGCCGCGTACTCTTCCCACTCGGACAGCGAGCTGCATCCCTGCTTGTGGAGCTCGTTGTTGAACAAAGTGAGAGTGGAGAAATGCTCGGAGGAGAGGGTTTCTCCACACAGGTACAGCAGCGAGAGCGCTACCACAACAACGGCCCGGCTGGCAGGGGCCATGTTGTGCTACATGTGTGACGCCAGAGAGCGGAAGCTTCTGCTGTTCGACCGAAGCCGTACGGACACGCCCCCCTAACGCGCGAGCCTCCGGGAGACCAACAAGAACACGGCAGCGGGAGAGGACGATTGAACTACATTTCCCAGAATACTCTGCGGCTGTCAAACCGGTCTCTCAAGTGTCAAGACAGACGAGATTAATAGAAACAGTTTCCGTTGTAACTTTCAAATTAAGTCAAATTTAAACCGAAATTCTTGAACTACACTGTATACTGCATTACGAGTAAAAGGCCTGCACTCATAGTGCACAGAGGTATTCGTGGTAAAATGCACTGAGACAAAAGTGAAAGTACTCATTAGGGAGCAGAACGGCTTCCATCAGGTTGTATTGTTGTATATTATATTATTGAATTATTATTATTACTGATGCATGAATGTGTGAGCAGAATTTTACTTTGCAGCTATAGTTGAGGTAGAGCTAATTTTAGATTAGCCTATATGCTGTTGGGGAGGTTATATAGCAATACCTATTTTTAAACTCATAATATCTGGATATAAAAACCACATCTGCAACGTAACAAGTAACAGCGGCAGCTGGATAAATGTAACTGAATAAAAAGTCCGATATCCTCCCATGTGTTGATGAAAAAGTGGAAGGTAATACTTAATAGAAAATTAAAGTAAAGTACAAGTAGCTCAAAGTTGTACTTATGTATAGTCCTTGACTACATGTACTTGGTTACATTCCACCACAGTACTACAGGATAACATTGTACGAATAATACAGTAATCAAAATGCATAGCAAAGGGGAATTTATGTTGAAAATGTCCTATTGTCAGAAGATCGCAAGAAATGTATAAAATCAGTTTCAATCACAAAGCATAACAAATTCGTGAACTTTCAACCCATCAGATTCTGAAAAATCTGCACTTTTATTTTGAAGGCGAACAGTGTGGAACCATGTTACTTCCGCTTTGGTTGCCTCACATGCTAGCGGCTTTTCGTAGCCGCTGACAGGGCGAAGAATGGAGAAAGAAGACTTTAGGTGTGTTGAGTGTAACGAAAAATCATCGGAGTTACACAGGGATTACAGTAACGGCATCCTGAAGATAACCATATGTGTGCGTTAACGTTAACATCTTGGATCAAAGTTGTTTGGTTGAACATGACTGTCTATGAGGATCATGCTACCATTAGCTAACATGGTTTACGCCTAGCTCTCTGACTACTGCCTTATAAAAGTAATTATTTTTGTAGTTATTTAAGTTTAATAAAATGTTAATGAATCAAACTTGGAAGCTAAATGTCCTTTAATCTTGACGTTTTGTCCTGGTGTGAAGCTCCTTCCTGTTTCTTCTCCTTGAATGAGGAAACAGACCGAAACAAATGGTGATGACGAGCAAACAAGCATCATAAACATTAGAGATGGCCTTTTATAACACCATGATTTGCCTGTGTGTGTTCGTGCAGGAGTCGTGCCAGAAGCCGGTGGACAAGTACATTGAGTATGACCCAGTTATCATCCTGATTGATGCACTTTTGTGCAAGACGCAGGCGTTCAGACACATTCTGTTCAACACAACCTTGAATGTGAGTAACATCAGCTGTTTTAACTTCCTTGCACACGTGCACAGACGGTGATTCAATGATTAAAACGAAGCCATTGATTGCTTTCTTCATGCATGGCTACCCTCATGCAGGTGCAGGTGTGTGTGTGCTCAGGTATACTTCATGTGTGTGTGTGTGTGTGTCCTGCAGATCCACTGGAAGCTGTGTGTGTTCTGCCTGCTGTGTGAGGCGTACCTCAGGTGGTCTGTGCTCCATGGCTCCGAGCAGAGCAGCGACCCTGCTGACATCATCAGGTACACCAAGGAGTGGGAGTTCTACGGCATGTTTGGATTGGCCGCCCTCGGTAAGACGATGACACCAGAGCTCCTTGACTCACCTGTTCAAGTAAAAGTGTTTGTATCACAGTGAATGTTTGAGTGCTAGCTGTCTGTCACCTGGGAGCACATGACGGCGACAGCGCCACGATCCTCGTCATCTCTCAGGGGGGTTGATGCGTCAATCAAACCATTTGTTCTTTAATTGACCCAGTGCTGCCTCTGAGAAAAAAGCTTTCTAATAGTTGTCATCTGAAGAAATGCACATGGAGCCAGAGTGTGGACACTCTGTCCTGCTCTCGATCAGACAGAATGACCATTTAATGACACTTCATGACTTCAGATTCATATACTGTTCATATTTTTTGGGAATAATCAGTGATTTAGTCAGTAAAATGTCATAAAATAGTTAAGTAGTCACGTTCCTGTATATATCCTGAGATCTTTGGTTCATGATTATATGAAATAAAGTAGGCAGCAGTGTCTAACATGATTTATTTCCATGAATCATGACGTCCCTCTCTGTCTGCCCGGTCGCGCAGAGCTGGCGGCGTTCTGCGGCGGCGTGCTGTGGTTCCTCTGGGTGGTGGTGGGCTTCCTGCAGGGCGGGACCCTCGAGCTCGGCCTCCTCCTCAGAGCCCTGCTGCTGTCCTGCTACGGAAAGGTCCTCCTCATCCCCGCCGTGATCTGGGAGCACGACTACTCCCCGCTGTGTCTGGGTCTCATCAAACTGTTTGTGCTCACCTCCAACTCGCAGGCCATCAGAGGTAGGAGAACACGTCTGTTCGACGCGCGATTCACAACAAAAACACGCGATCTCCCACGCTAATGCAGCGTTCTCACCTGAGTGGAAACGGAAAAATACTCGGCGGGTCACTGCAGAAGCTGCTAGCATGACTGTAGACCCTTGTTTCAGTGTGAAGTGGGGGCTTCAGTTCCAGCAGATTTAATTCGCTGTGTATTAGTTTATCTTCATAGTGTTTCAAACCTTTAAAAGTCTTTATTGAGCAACAGTCTCATGAACGTTTCATCAGCTGTTTTCACACACTGTCCAATAATATTCTTCCACATCACGCATGAAATTCTGATAATTTGAGAGAAATTACAAAGTAATTTTAAATCTGAAGGAAGATCCTTCATCAAACATTTGAGAGCAGCAGCAGGTGGAGACAAACTCTGTCCTGGAGACCCCAGACCCTGACGTGACAGAGAGGTTTTCATGTTTCCTGTGTTGTAGATTGATTTCTTGGAGTTTTGTCTTTTCACTGCTTTATTCTGAGTCCTCCTCCTCTGCCTCCATGTCTCCTCCTCTGCCTCCATGTCCTCCTCCTCTGCAGTGATCCTGAACAGCAGCAGACGTCTGTCTTTGATGGCCGTGTGTCTGGGCCTGCTGTCGGAGACCTGCGTCGCTCAGGCCTGTCGAACGCTGCCGTGGAGCCTCCAGGACATGCTGACGTTCGACTGAAGGTCTTCCTCGCCGGGACGAGACAAACGGCAGCTGTCTGCCCGAGGACGCCGACCTGTGCCGGAGACAGGCGGCTTTTAATGAACCCGGAGACGTTCTCAGACAGAGACAGAGCAGCAGGAGAGACGTCACGATTCTTTTTTCTGCTCTTTCAGGAGAAAATGATCCATCTTCAGTTTGCAGGGATGTGGAGGAGGAGGCAGCTCACAAGTCAAGACTCCTGTGAGACTTTTATTTGATTACTTCGCAGAGAAAGTCCCAGAGAGGAGCTTCAGCGCCGGAGCGTCCCCTGATCTCAGTGACTCTAATTCTCAGACTCAAACTCAGACCCTGATTAGACGAGAACTGCTTCACTGTTTGGACAGGAAGCAGCCAGACCGCTTCACATTCTTCAGCCCAGTGGTGAAATTCTTACCTTAACACACACTCACACACACTCACACTCACACACACACACACACACACACACACACACACACTCACACCAAGCACACACACAGACATCACACACAGACACACACACACACACACACACACATACACAGGGTACATTGTCAGAATGAAATGGGGATCAGTGGGTAAATAAAGCCAACATGAATGACTTCCTTATTATTTATTGCCATGTTGAAAGCTGATGATCACCTGATTGATTGATTGATTGATTGTTGAGCCTGATATGACATCATCACCAAGTTCTGCTCATTAAACACTAAATCCTCACATCTGAGAAGCTGGAAAGCAGAAAATGTTTGATATCTTTAATCCACATTTGAATTAAATGATTATTTGATTAACAAAAACTGTTGCTGATCAGTTTTCCATCAACTCATCGATTGATCCTGGAATCCTCTCAGCTCTGAACAGATTTCTGCTGCGTGTTTTTCTCTCATGTTCTTTGCTCACGTCATCGTGTGAGACTTGAACTCAGTAGCAGCTCGAGGCGGGGTCCGCCGTGTTTGTGTCGCAGAGTTCAGAGGAGGTCGAGTCCACCGGACTGCAGGAGGCGTGTTTGCAGACGTCCTGCTGTGTCTGAGCAGAGCCGTGAAACAGACCTCAGGTCTGCGGAATGAGAGGAATTACCTGCAGTGTGGAGGAACAGCTGAACCTGCCGGACGCGTGGCGAGAGGCGAGGCACCCGATCATCCTCTCACAGTGACTCAGCTGCATGTTGCATCAGTTTAACACCAAATCAATGGTGACGCTTCTGAACGTCGTCGTTTTGTAAAGCAGGACTCAGAAAATGTGCTCCAGTCATGATTAATTAACAAATGAGACGCTGTACACGCCAGCTGAGGCTGAGCAGCTGTTCATGTGTCGTATCTATTAATGCTAAAACTCCACATCTTTCCACTTTATATGACCTGAAGCTGCTGTTTTATTCACAGAGGAAAGATTTCTCAGTCAGCCTCCTGAAGATCAGAGAAAGTCTCCCAAATATTCTGATATTCAAAGCGAATCTTAACTTTTGTGTGATATTTGAGAAAAACATGATCATTGAACTAACTTCCTGTTGTAGAAAAGTCCTGAAACTTGTGTCGGAGCTTTGAAACCGAACCTGCAGAGCGAGTTTGAAGCGAGCTGCGTGTGAATATGAGCGCTCTGAAGCGTCTGTCATCGTGTGACTGGAGGAAATAAAACATCTGTGTGTGTGTGTGTGTGTGTGAACGCACTCGTGTTGTCACAGGCCTGCGAATAGCTGAGCAGACAGCACACGGCTGTGGAATGTGTTGTTCGGTGTCAGGGTGGATCTGAGCTCGAGTCTGCGGAGAGGAAGACGCTGTGGATCAGTCTGACTCCAGATCAGCTCGACTGATGAACTGGTGTTTCACAGATCTGCGTTTTGAGCCAAAGTTCTGTCCAGTTTGTGTCTTTTTGGTCGTATTTCAAACCTTCATCCACCCACATGTGTTGCTCCACTAATAAAAACATTCAGGAGAAAAGTCAGCTGTTACATTAGGAGTTCTGTGAGATTTAGCAGCTGTCGGCTCAGAAATCACATTTCAGACCTTTTTTATTTCAGCCTTCAGTTCTTTTAGTTCAGCAGAAAATTTGATCTGTCTGTGAATCATCTCTGAGAACAGTTTCTAAATGTGGCGTCTGTGGAGTGTTGGTCAGTTCCTGAAGCATGCAGCGGTTTAATCTGACGAAGCTGGACCTGAGGTCTGCAGCTGGACGGGGAGTCCAGCATGGAGCCGGGTCGCCCCCCTGGCTGCTTCAAGACCCGCTGACTCTGCTGAAAAGTTTTCTTTATCATTTTATTTTATAATGATTATTTGAAATTATTCATGAAAAAGTTGTAATCAGCAGAGGTGATGCTCTGAATTGGTGCTTTTGCATCAATAAAACGTGAGCGCTAACGAGTGTGCGAGTCGTGTTTAGCCTCGTGAGCGGCTGTCAGGCTGCACTGAAGCACATTTGGTCTTTGAGCTAGCTTGCTAAATGCTAATGCCAGAATGCTAACACGCTCACAGTAACATCATGCAGATGTTCAACAGCTCTAATGCTCATGTTTAGCATCTTTACCATCTTTATGCTAACATTTAATAATCAGCACTGTAACATCATGCTAAAGCTAATGGGAATGTCATTTTGCAGGTTTCTCTCCCAAATTTCAGGGGAATCCTGTCAACAGTGGCTGAGACGTTTCATCTAAAGCCACAAATGTCAACCACAAAGGATCAGCATCAAGTCTTTATATTCCTCAGTGCACATTAAAACAGAAAAACCCTTTAACATCACGGCTACTGATGCATTCAGAGCTGTTCCAGTGCAGCATGTGAGCAGGAAGCTGCACATAAAACTGCACAAGAACAAATAAATACCCAAAGGATGAACTCTGACGTCATCAGGAAGTAAATGTGGACAGCAGGTCCACAGCTGGAACACAAGCTGGTGTCTCGTGAACTGGTTTCACTGGGATCGATGGACTGAACAGGAAACAGGAGCTCGCTGCAGCAGAAATGAGCGTCGATCAACAACAATCAGCAGCTGGGGGCTTCGGTTTGTGTGTCGGTGGGATGGACGGGCGCCCACCGCCCCGCTCGGATCTGTCCCCTCCCTCACCACAGGGAGAGTGATGCGCACCTTGGATTTGCGCTCTCAATCAAGATTATGTTAATCTGCTCTAATCTCCTCAGAGAGGCAGCACGAGAGCAGAGAGACAGACAACATGTGCTTCAAATGACGCCAACTGCACCGCCGTCAGCGCAGAGGGAACACATCACAGCTCCAGGATCAGTTTTCAGACACACGGAGACACGCTCAGTCCTTTCATCTGATGCAGATCTGCTGTCGTCCAGCTCCACTGCAGCTCCACTGCAGCTCCACAGCCCGCTTCATCCCGAAATCCTGAAGCTTTAATGTCAAATGATGTGTGAAATAAGCATTTTCAATCCAAAATATACTGCTGTGGTTGCATTTCAGGGCAGAAACGAGCAACACAACATGATAAAAACAAGAAAAGCAGTTCAGGAAGCGTAAAAAATAAATAAAACCTCAAAGCATTTAAATACTTTGAAAAATACTCCATTACAAGCACAAGCCATGGATTACACATTTAGTTGAGTAAAAGAAGACAAGTATCAACAGTTAAATGTATTCTAAGTATTACAGTATTCTGTCAGTATTACATGATTCCACATCATACAGGTGGATCATTACTGATGTGTGAGGAGTTAATTTTACTGACTGCTTTCATTTACAGTCATATTTTCTATTCTCATCGCAGGTTTTTTAATCTTATTCTGCAGAGTAATTACTAACTACAGCAGTCAGATGATTGAAGCAGCGCCTCACTCAGTGTCTTAGTGCATGCAGGTACAGCACAGGTTGATGCCAGCAGGCTGCAGAAAGCTTCTTCATCCAGCTGTCGGAGCTCGCCGTTAAACAGGTTTTTATAGACACCTTCGCGTGCACACACGCAGCTCAGGCGCTCGTTGCATGACCCACTTCTTCAGTCTCGCAGGGAGGATTTTAACTCAGAGCAGGAAAACACAAACAGTGTTTGAAGAGCCGCGACATCAAAGCCGCCACAGCGGCGACCGATTAGAGCCGAGCTGCAGCGGCGTGGCAGCCAACCAGCAGCCGGATGCATTGAAATGCAGGTCAGACCGGAGAGGAAGATGAGATCAGGAGAGGAAGAAGGGGGGCAGCTCGGTGAGGAAGAACACCGAGTCTCACTGAGGTTGGTGTCGTGTGTTTTTTGGGGCTGCAGGGATGGAAATGTTGCTCCATGTCTCACCACAGTCGTTCTCGTTCCCCAGAGGATGAACCCTAATGACTGGTGCCCCCCTGAGTTTTGCTCTAGCGCCACCATGAGGCTGACGTTTGTGGTTCGCAGTGAAATGTCATGACTGTCGTTGGATGAAATTAGATAGACACTTATGTTTCCCTGCAGGTGAATCTTTGTGATCAGTCGAACCATCAACACTTTAACATTTGACCGACTGAATTCCCATCAGCCTCAGCGGTGCAGTGCATTTAGTGCTAATTAGCAAATGTTAGCCAACAGGCTCAACTGAGCAGTGGAACAGAAGCTAATGTGATTGTTAACTGAAGTCGAAGTTATAAAACCAGTCAGTATTTATTTTATACTCTTTGTATATCATGTAATCTGCATCTTTCTGAAAACTGAACAAACATTTCGACTCAAAGGAGCATCAAGACTCAAATGAAACCAGACATTTGGGATAAATACTTAATTTTGGGGAAAAGGTGCAAAGAAAAAAGCTCACTGCAAACCTGAAAGTATGGAATCACTTTATTAAATCGTTAGCAGGATGATAAGAAGGACAGGTCTGCAGCAGTTTGGTCATTCACACATTCTGCAACACGATCACGTTAACTCCACTCGAGTGATTTAATGAACGACGCACAGTGGAAAGTCATGAAGTTCACAGCTGTTAAAGAGGTGGAGAGCGATGTGAGAACGAGCCACAGCTCGTCCTGATGCAGATCAGCGTGTTTCATTCAGCATCGTCGATGTCTCATCACGTTATCGCTGCTGAAAAGTTCTAATTTGGTGTTTTTGGTGCAAGTTCCTGTTTTCCCAGAGAGGCTCATAAGAAGCAGTGAAGCAGGGCTGTGAGGTGACGGCGGGGGTGAACACTGTGATTACAGTAAAACCCTCCACTTCAGTCAGAACACGAAGCCTCCGTGGCTGCAATGCATTCTGGTCTATCGAGGCCACTTCAGGCAGGAACGCGGTTCCTCCTCCTCTAACGGTCGACGTCTTCGTGTGAGTGGAAAACAAACAAAGCGTCACATGACAATCGTGTTCAAACATTTGAAGAAGTTTTCGTGGCTCCGGGGCGAAGACGTGCCGTCATGTCACGCCGTCACACGGACGGCAGGAAATCACACGTTATTCCGCCGCTCAGAGAACGATCTGCTGGTGTTCAACTCGTCACAGTGGAGTCAGCGTTCGGCCTGCGTGATGAAGCCTCAGAGAGGGTCAGGTAGCTGCAGGTTTGACCGCAGAACAACCACAAACGAGCACAACGACAGCCTGCAGCGCCTTTCACTGACGACATGAACGATGTTAAGGCTGGTACAAGTTCTGCACGTTAAAGCTGCGACATGCAGAAGATTAAATCTGATTTTTCATCCACATGTTTCCGCTCATTCACACCAGGACAGCAGGAGACGAAGCAAACGGCTGCTTCCTCCTCAGCGACGCGAAGAACGGAAGCAAACACGCAGCTCTTTCAGGGAGATCTGTCGTGATGTAACTCGACCGTTGGACACGCGGCAGCTTTAAGAACCGAACGCACGTCGAGCGAGTCCAATGATCCTGAACAGCAGGCCTCAGGTCTGAGAGCTGAAGGTCTGCAAAGGCACTAATTGTGTCGACATCCAATGAAAGGTCTGGGGTCAGTTTTTACTGCCGTTTCTCAAACAGCAGCAGCGACGCCGTCTGATCCAACGAGCTTTGATTCGCCGCTGCTTTCAAACTAACAGACATTCGGTCCAGTTGATCCGACGGCGGATCAGCACCACCGCGTTCTGTTTGGTTCGACGGTGAATCTCACATTCTGGATGCTAACGGGGGAACGTTTCAGATTTAAACACTTTCTTCTTCTTACGCCTTGTTTTGTGGGATCAGATGAAACACAGAGTGTTCGTTGGTCAGTGAGCTTCAGCTTCACACTTTGGGACATTTGGATGAAGCCGTGGTGACTGTTTCCTCCCTGCTTTCAGTCTTTATGCTAAGCTAAAGTTTAGCAACATTCCTAAAGTATCTGAACGCCGTGTTTGACGTGACGCTGCCGCGGCGTCGGTGTGATATGATCGGGAACGATGGGCTCTTGCTCTCGTCATCTGAAGATACTCGTGTTTCTCTGAGCGAGAGCTATCGCTGCAAAGTCAAATCAACTGCGAGTCCTGGAGGACAGAGACCACAGGAAGACCTGCGAGGACAGATGTCCCCCTGGACCGGAGGACGCTGTCTTCTTCAGCACCTTAAAGCGAACACACCTCACTCTGAGCGCTGCCGTCTCTTTGGTTTGTGAAAACAGCGGACCAGCCTACACGCAGGCGACGTCACGCGATCTGCACCGACACAACACGCCGAGCGGCGGCGGCGAAGGCGTGTCCACGCGGCGTGTCGAGCCGTGGCTCTGCAGGTCCGGCTCAGACCTTTGCACAGTTCAGATATTCAGGAAGACTGCAGGGATCATTCATCCGGTCTGTGGAGCTCAGCGTGATGTGAGAACATCCAAACGTCTTCATCCGTCGCCGGCGGCGGCAAAAACAGACTTTGAGTCTAAAATAAGGCCGAAATTTCACTTTCAATCAAAAACTCTGTTCAGATTCTGGGTAGGACACAAAGTCTTACCGAGTCTCTGCCTTCATCAGATCGAGTCTTTCTGGTCTGCATGAGCTGTGACCGACAGCTGAACGTCGCTGAGCATCAGACTGACATTCTGCATCACTGTGACACATCCCAAACAGCCAATCACAGCTTCTCCACTCTTGCCAACATCTTAAAATTTGAGTCTCAAAGCTGGTTTTGTGGAAAACGGCTGATTAAATCATTTTATCCTGATTTTTTTCATGCTGGCTACGAAGCACCTGCTACCTGACTGTGTGAAGAGATAAATGTTGTTAATTAACACTTAACCAGGTTTTTTTTAGAGTCATTGCAAAGTTATTTTTGATGGGAACGATGGCTGTAAGCATGAAAATAAGAGCCAAGTCGATGCCTCATGAAAGGAATTACCTCAGCAGAGTATAATCCATCATTAGACTGAAACCACGTGGATCTTTAAAACCACCGGTCTGAAAACAGCGACACAGCAAAGCTGCACACGATGCGTCTGAGCACCAACAGCTTGAAGGCTCAGGGAAGCTCTGGACTCGCTAACACTGCAAACTGCTTCCAGCATCTTCAACATTTCACATTTTCAGAGCAAACATGAGCTCCAGCTGGAAAGAGAGCGGAGCCCCGACTGCTGGACCGGACCCAGGTCTGAGGACGCCGCCTGTCTCTCCATTACTGAGGTCTGACAGCTTCTGTCCACACCTCCTGCTCTTCTGTAAACCAATGATTTCACACTCTGTCCATCAGTCCGTCGTCTCTTTAGACCAACACAGTCCACCCTCTGAGTTCTCCTGTCGAGGCCCAGCTTCCAACCTGTCCACGCTGCTGCACCCTCGTTCCAGAGCTGCAGCGCGAAGCATCCGGAGAGCAACAGGAAACAAACGTCTTGTTATTTATATTATAGAATAAATAATACAACTTTGTTCATATATTTTTTATATGTAAAAAAAGTTCTGCAAAAAGGGCGACTGGCTAATAAAACCCACTTGATATAGAAGCAGCAGCAGAGCTGATTAGAAAGAGAAATCATACATATCGCCTAATTTTGAGTCCTGGAATATAATCCTTGAGTTAATAAGTCCGAACGCTCGGCCTCTCGGCTCGATGAAGCTCACGCTCACGCTGCAAAAAACCAAACCTTCTGCAGCACGAGCAGGGCTGTGTTTCACCTGAGGCGGTTGTTGATGGTCCGTTATGGCTCTGAGAGATCTCTACCTGCTACCTCTAACCAACCGGCTCCGTCCTGGAGGTGTCCAGAGCTTTCCCTCCAGCCGAACTGCGTCTTTAACCCGTCTGCAGAGGAACGGCGAAAGCGAGGCTTCAGATGGTCACGTGAAAGGAGTCCCAGCTGTCGTCTTTGCCGCCGCCGCTGCTCCCATTCTTGGCTGCCGCCCCGTCTCCGACCTCTCCGTCCAGCTGCTCCCCGGTGGGAGTGGCTCCGGGCTCGGGGTAATACTCGTCGTCCTCGTCGAAGTAGCCGTTCTCCATCATGCTGAGGCTGGAGGCGGCGCTCAGGTCCTGGCAGCTGCCCTTGTACTCCTGGATGGACTCGTGGAGCGACCACAGCTGGCAGAGCAGGGACATGTCCTGCTGACGCAAACCCACCTGGAGACGAGAGTTAGACCCCGATCAACACACGGTGCACCTCAGAGTCCTGCGGCCTTTCAGAGGCCTTCTTGAAACAAATATCTGGTTCTAAACTTCGGCTACGTTCAAAGAAAAAACTCGTTCAGAGCGAGTCACCGATCAGCTGCATGATGAGCAGAAACACCTGAGCCAAACATAAAACCTCTCTGTGAGCTCTCTGTGACACTGGGACCGGTCCTCCAGACAGACCACCTGCCCAAAGCCCAACCAGCTCGTTTGACAAGAACCGCAGCAATTTAAGGCTTTTAATTAAATATCAAAAGAAATGTTGATGAATTTAAAGCATTAAACGGACTCTGCTCAATACAGCTAGTCATCGATCGATCGCTTAAAAGACAAATTATTGATTAAAAATGTTGACGACTGGCTCGTTGTGAGTTATTACAAAGAAAAATGCCAAACGTTGTCTGGCTCCAGCCTCTCAAATGTGACAGTTTGAGGCTTGATGACACATTTTAACGACTTTCTGTCATTTTACAAGAAGAATCGTTGACGTAAAATGTGTTCAACAGAACGAGGAGGTCATGAAAACTAACCCAGGCTAAAATAACGTCGGCTGGCAGGTTGAAACGGGCGTTTCTCCTGCACGGCGCTCAGCTGACGGTGCAGGATGAACCGAGGGTCACTGCTTTGTCTTCCAAATTACAGCGTGCAGACGTGCAAGTCAGGTTCAAACTGAGGCCGAGCGGCCTTCTAAGACAACATGAACTACAAACCCGGAGTGAAACATTAACAGCATCAGAGCAGTCAGTCTGCAGCGGGGAGCAAGCTGCAGGGGGGGGGAGCGTGGCTAAAGCCTGCGACTAAAATACAGTTAAGAGGCAAAGTTTCAGCTGCAGTTCGACTCCTCTCGTCTAAATTGCTGGATGTTTTGTTCTGTCCTGACGAAGAGTCAGGGAGGAGTCTGCCTCCCCCATGAAACCTGGTCTGTGTCTGTCAGGAAAAGACCTGCTGCTGCTGCTGTGTCTCACCTGCACGGTTTAATTCACCACAGGACTTTAAACTCATGAAAATAACTTTTACACTGAAGCTAAAAGGGACTAAATTGAGTTTAGATTAAAATTCAGCACAAGCCTAATGGATTAATTCGTCTCATTCAGTGCAAAGCTGCTCCTGATCCAGTTTTCTCTTGTGTAAGGTCTTCTAATGCCAGACTCCTTTTATAAAAATGGGGTTTTTATCTTCTCGTGCTTATGAAATGCTCTGCACACCAGGCAGCATGTACAGAGACTCACTCTGTGGTCTGTTGGTAACCTCAGAAAATTAATGTAACAGAACTTATAACAAAGCACAAACATGCTCAGAAGCGAGATCCACGCCTGGAAGTTGGCATTTTATTTCTATGATGTGGTGGATGGTGGATGGTCTGTTTGCCGAATCCACCAGGAGAATGTAGTCATTTGTAAAAAACCGGAATTTATGTGCCAACATGGCTGTAGGATTGTCCAAAAGCCAGTAACATCAAACTAGCACAGTTTCTTTGGGGAATTCGGCTGGGCTGGATTAACCGACAGAGCAGGGCTAGAAACGGACACCCCCCCTGAAACCTTACCATCTCTTTCCGCAGAAGAGCCAGGGCGGCGTCCAGGTTGGCCGGCTTGTTCGCCAGCAGGTTGTCGGCGTTGTTCCTGCCTCGGCTCAGGTCGTCCTGGATCATGGTTTTCTTCACGTACATCCTCTCCATTTCTCTCCAGGAGCCCCCGCTCGAGTTCAGCAAGCCGCTCAGGCTCTTCGGCAGCGGGGGCAGCCCCTCGATGCAGGCCATTCCCCCCACCGAACCGTTCGCCGACTTACCATTCATCGTCCCGTGAGTTACGGAGTGAAGTAAAGGTATTATTTACACGGAAGTTGACGGTTTAGTCGTTAAATCCGGTCCTATAAACACTGAGAATTAGCAGTCGCCTCCCGCAGCAAACAAACAGCAACAGCCGTGGTTTTCTCTGCCCCGGGCGGCCGCGACACGCGTCAAGCTACCCGGAACACAGCCGTCCAGCTTCCGGTGTGGTGATAAAATAAGACAGCGCCTTGTGAAAACTCGATGTTTTGTTTTTACTTCACTAAATGTGGGTTTTTCCTAATTCATAATATAAACCTGAATTTTATGATTCACGTGGAATCAGGCTGAGATTGACAGTCTTACAAATGTGCCTGCTTCACCCATGATATCATAAAGTATGTAGTTTTATTCATTTAATCCTTCATTAAACTGGACAATACTAATAAAATTAACTAATTGATCAGTTAATATGAGCACACATACTCTATTTTACCTTGGCAGCACTTTCAGAAATATCCAATTGAATTTTTTTTCTTTCTAATTTTTTGGTTTGGTTTTCAATTATAACTGTTGAATCCAGCAGCTCAGGATGATCGAGGATCGCTCTGAAGCTCTGAGGATGTGGGCTCGATGAAGTCTGGCGTCAACAGAAAAGACTGAAAAGCTTAAAAAAATGGAGTTTCAGTGCTTTGGACTAAATGGCTGAAGGAGAGGGGGACCCTTCAGACCTTTAAAGGTTGTTGGTTTGAATCTCAAGTATCTTTATGAGTCTTAAGGTGCAACACCCAGACGATGACTCCAAACCTCCAACTGTCTAATCCATTCATTAACATAATTTGATTCGAACACACAAACAATGAGAATTCAAAAAGAAGTACAATTACAAGGAAAAATGAATGAAAACTGTATTTCTTTACGCTCGTGACATTATGTAGATAAAAAAATCCAAACAATTACAACAATTCAGTTTCAGCAGGATTTCTTTCCTTCTTGGAAAAATCTCCCAGCAGACAACAACCACCACCAGAGTGTCACTGACTTTACTAACAACATGCGCATTGATAACCTTTGGATCCCGGCCAGGTGTTCCAGTAAAGATGAAGAAACGTGCTTGTGAAGATGAGTCCTCGGTTTTTATTTTGAATTCTGACTTCCGGTCTTGCTGTGACTAACAGTGCGCTTGACGCTGCTGGACTGTGGCTGTGGAGTAAAATCCGCTTCCTGTCCTTTTAACGCAGAGGCTGCTGGGCGTCACCCTGCCAGCGCTTCCAGGCAGGAAAACTCTGCGTTTCTCTCTTCACACAAAGTGACAATAATCATACACACCATGTTCATACATATGGATCCCATTCTGAATAAAATAAACTGTCGCATTAGAGAAATTCATTAATTAATTCATGTTTGTCTCGAATTTAATTAAAACTGAAGAAACTTGAGACACTCAAGTCCAAATAAATTGACACTTGATTGTTCATAAATAAATATCAGCAACATAAATGAGTCGCTGCTGTTTATTATGATGTCAAGTTTTAATTCCTGCTCTTCTTCATGTGTGTGTCACTACTTAAAGTCTGTGTGTCGGCTGACTGGACGGTTGTGTTCATTGATTACCCCCCAGCAGAGTGTCGAGGCTGTGGGGTCGTGGCAGGAGTGTGTGCAGGACAATAGCTTGAGGACAGATGGTGGGCCTCACTTCCCGCCCCCCCGGCCTGCGGCCCCGTCACAACAATAACACAACAATAACCCTGAAAGCAACGCACAAAAGAACCACACACAGACGAGGGCCATGTGCTGCGCCACACACACACACACACACACACACACACACACACACACACACAGACAGGTGGGTGAAGCCTGCAGCCTTGTGCTCTTCATCA
Source organism: Chelmon rostratus (assembly GCF_017976325.1). Taxonomy (NCBI): domain Eukaryota; kingdom Metazoa; phylum Chordata; class Actinopteri; order Chaetodontiformes; family Chaetodontidae; genus Chelmon; species Chelmon rostratus. The sequence goes on from NC_055675.1 coordinate 23,847,526, forward strand.
TCGAGTGAAATGAGTTAAACCTGACTCATTTCCTGCAGACACAAACACTTAACAACAGGAACAACAGGTTTTATGTGTAGTTTTGTTGTTGTTAACCCTAACCCCCTTTCTCAATGTGAGGCCTGCGGGCCAACGGTGGCCCTCGCACACATTTTGTGCGGCCCCCAAACCTGCATTGAAATGCATGCATTATATTTAACCAACCACAGTTCATTTCAGTACTTTCAATAACCTGCATTTAGTCTTCCCTGAACCTGCAGGTGCTCCTGTGTTTGCACTGCGTTCGCCACTTACAGTCCTCGTGTTTCCTCCCACTCCCATGCTCAGTTGACTTATAAAATAAAACTCAATTTACTGCTAAATATGTTTTTAACGTGACTTTTGTGCATCTCAAAGGTGAACTGACTGTTTTCACGCTCTGCAGCTGACACAGCATCACGTGTGAACAGCGTCACACCTCCTCCGTTAAGACTAATCCTGCTCTTAAAGCAATTAGCCATCAGCTGACAGGCCACAGCTGCACAGTTTAAAGAGACTGATCAGGGATCAGGGATCTGTTTTGTGTGAGGGTTTTATGAGCAGAGGGACCCATAAGCTTTCACCACCATCATCATCATCATCACTGCCTCCTGAGATCAGCGGATTAGGCGTTTGACGGCACCCCCTGGGGACGCGTGTCACGTAGCAGGCTTGTATTAATCTGCCTTGCTGAAAAGCACAATGAGTTTGCATCATAGCGTAGGCTGGCTAATAACGCCGGAAAGACATTCGCTTACGTCTCTGCTGGAAAGCAAAAAAAAAAAAAAAACGTCCAGTAAAGACTCGCACGGGCACGAGAGGCCCAGAGATCAGCCAACATGCAGCACATCAGCTGCTGGACGTTCATTCTGAATTCATTTTGTTTTATTCTTTTCTGTTTTATGTCTTAACTCTGCACTCTTCGCTCTTTTTCTTTCCTCTGATTGTTTTTTGTGACATTAATGCACCAGAATATTGAGGCAAACTCCTTGTGTGATGGCGATAAGCCTGATTTAAACTCTGCCTCAGAGCCTCATCCACACTGTTTGTGTTGTTTAACAGCGTTTTCCTGCACCACCACCACATTTTTTAATGTTTTTAGAGTCTAAAATCAATTTAAATTTGGTGACTTTACATCACAGAGACTAAAATATATGTTTTAAAAAACACAATCTTTAATAATAAATGTTAATAAATGATCTTTGCAGAGAAACAGCTGGAACCTCTCGTCATCACTGAACGTGGAGCTCGTCTGGGACATCGAGACAGACAATAGGTCTGACAGGGAGGAGGGGGTGTGTGTTGGTGTGTGTGTGTGTGTGTGTGTTTGGAGGAGGTCAGCCTCAGTTAGTGTGTCAGAGTACGGCAAGTCAGGTCAGAACAGCTGCGGTCACTGACATGAGGGGCCTCCGGAGAGGATGAGGATGAGGATGAGAGCTTCCTCCCTCAGTCAGAATGATTTATGGTCATCATAGTGACAATGGCTGCACGTGTTATAATCTAAAACCATCCATGTTTACAATAAGGACAGAGTAAAAACCCATCAATGGTGCGTTCAGGAACACTGGTGACCGGACATGGTGATGGAGATGAAGGCTGAAACAGCGTCTGTGGAAGGCGGGAAAGTTTCTCACTGGTGGGCCACTTCTTCTCACCCTGTTCACCGTTTCGTCTGTAGGCCGTGAAGAAATCACAAATATCACCTGTCGTGATGTTGTATGTTGCTTTCAAGTGCACCTCGTAAACTGTGACCTCTAAATGCAGAAGGCAGAAATGTGACTTGTTCCTCATTCGAGCATTTGAGGTTGGAGGTTGGAGATGAGCTTCTCATCTTCTTTAAACGTCACATTTCGTAGCTCTGACACTTTGAAAACTGATGCAGGTGCAGGCTGAAGGTCATCAGACCGTCGTGCTGCAGCTGACTGAAATGTGCCGGTGTTTGCTGACATGCTTTGTCACCGTCTCTGGCCTCGTTCCAGTCTGTCCTGCAGGGACGGGAGGGGTAGTCCTGACCAGCAGCTGCCCTCCTCCTCCTCCTCCTCCAGCTTTGAGGTTATCATTAAGTGTGATGATTAATTGTTAGAAACAGACAGAAATGATGCTTCATATTAAATATCCTGTTAAATAGAACAGAAAAATGTTTTATTATATAACAGAAGCTCAACTTATTGAACGATTTCCTTTAAAACAAACAACACAGATGTGGGACGCACAGTTTTAAACTTCTCATGTTGTGCGAGTAAAATCGAAGATAAAACCAACAAAAGCATTTGAAGCGTCCTCAGTCCTTCTGCTGTGGATCTGACGTGACGTTCGTCAGTGTTGTTGCTGTGATCAGACGCTCCTGCACCGCGTGACCCTGCAGATGGACGCAGGGTCAGTGTGAAGACATGCAGAAATAAATAGCTGGTAAGAGTGCAACCTGATTCCCGCAGTTCAGCAGAGGTCAGCTGCAGCCGATGCATCAAACTACAGCGACGAGCGAAGCCATCCGTCCCCAGAGGAGCCAAAAATAACCTTTTCACACACACATACTATAGTAACTTCAGGATTTTAGCCATTAGTGTGCTTTCACATCATACTATTCCACCAAATACACAAACTTGGAGCAAACAACAGACAGAACTGACAGAAATCTGTTTGTTTTGCTGATAAAAACGACATAATGAATTCAAGTAAAAGTCAGTGAACAGTGAATCTGTAAAACCCCGCTCTGTTAGCGCAGTAAGGCACAAACTGTCAGAGGAACTGTCGTTAATACAGTGAGGTGACATGAGAGGCTCAGAGAAAACAATCCAGTCTGGTATTAAAACGGTTTCAATCGTTTCAAACTGCCTGGAACTCTTCCTCACCCGTGGCAGCTGGTTTAACTGCTCACCCTCCTCCACCCTGCTGCTCCTCGTTCAGGAGAGGCAGGAGTCCAGATGCTCGTTGATCTTTGACTCCTGCACCTTCGCTTGGCACACGGGACAGCTGACCATCAGTGCAGAGGAGGAGGAGGAGGAGGAGGAGGAGGAGGAGGGGGTCACACCGTGCAGCTCTGCAGAGGAATGCAGGGAGGAGGTAGAGGAGGGCGAGGAGGAGGTGGTGGCAGGTCTTTGCTGCACTGCGGGTGACGATGCTGCTGAACTGCTGCCTGACGTCTTCTGGAAGAAGGAAAAGATGGCGGCTGAGCTGCTGCGGTCGTCCCACGGCCTCTTCCTCGATGCCTGACCCCCACCAGCAGCCCTTGTTGCACCGTCACCATCAGAGTGACTGAAGTACTTGGACTGTGACGGTTCAGCGGGGCTGCCTTTGGTTCCTGATGGAACGACAGTTCTGGGGGAGGAAGCTGAGTCTCGTTTAGGAAAGAGGGAAGAAGAAGAGGAGGCACTCGTCCTGTTTGCTGATGTCAGTGAGTCTCTTTCAGTCCCTGTGTTCGAGGTGGAGGACTGACTCATTGACTTCCGGGGGCTTCTGCTGCTGAAGAGGTCTTCGATGGACCTCTGCTTGATTTTTTTTGCCTCTTGGCTGCTGCCGCTGCAGGATTTGGGGATCCTCACTGGCGAGCCGTTGATGCTGACAAAGACCCTTGTGTTACTGACAGACCTCTTTACAGGGGGCTTCTGTCCCGTGGAGGTAGCTGGTCTGATGGAGGGAAAGGTGCTCGAGGTCCCTTTGTGATCCGGGCCCGAACGAGCCGGAGGACTGAGGCCGTCGGCCGGAGAGAAGAGGAGGCTGGACGAGGCAGGCACTACTGGCGTGTCAGATGTGGAGGAAGACGTCGAGGACTGTGACTTCCCTCCCAGCAGGAAGCCTTTGCCACTGAACGGGATAATGTTCCTTATGTCCTGTGATCCTGAACCTGAGAGGGAAGAAACTAATTTTCAGTCTTTCTTTGAGACGTCTGACAAATAAATGATTACACGATGCTGCGGAAGGATTCTTGAAATCATGTGGTGAACAGTGATTTACTCGACTCAACAAAAAATATTATCTTCAACATTTTGGGAACAGAAAGCAGAGAAACAAGCTCATCGCCTGCAGTCGTACCTGAAGGTTTTCCAGTTCCTGGAGCCTTCTTCTCTGAGCTCTTCACGTCTTTTTTACCATCCTTCTTGCCTTTTTTGCCGTATCCTTCCGGCTCCTTGACTTTGGTGTAGTTCCCTCCACACGTCCTCTTGTGGTCCTCCCACCAGGGGTCCTGAGCAGATGGAGCCCGGTTCATGGCCCTCTTCACATAGCCAAAGTAGGGCTTGCGGTTCTGGCAGGGGCCGTTGCATTTCCACCAGTGCTGCCGGTACACATCAACCTCATCGTGGAAACTGTGGTAGATCTGAGCAGAGGTTCACACGGTTGTCTTATTATTGCAACATCTGTAAAACGCTATGACGAGACAACGTGTAACAGAAGATACACCTACAGAAATCTTCGTCCCGCAGGCCTTGTTGATCCGGTTCATGTGTTTGCAGAACTCAGGACCGTGGCCGTCTCGGTCTCTGTTGTTCTGGGTCACAAACAGCAGCGCGTGAATCATTTCATGGAGGAGAGTCTGTGGACACAAAGAAAATAATGAATCTAGGAAAGAGGAAGGACGTGTTCTCTCTTTGCTTTTCCAGCTCTGATCTCACAATCTTTCTCAGCCTGGATTTGGGAACTGAAGGCAAAAAGTCTCCTGACATGCAAGACAAGAGTTGTTATTTTGTGTATTTTACAAAACCGAATCAAATACTTTTCTTCACCTGTTTATGTATTGTGACTGTTTTAACCTTTAAACTCACCCTGAGTACACTGGTTGTTCCCACATAAACCTTTATAATAACATGTTTTATTAGTGTGAACACAACAGCAGAAAGGATCCATTCAGTTGTGTGGTTTTCAGTGTCATTCTGATCATTTGGTCTTGGACAGATGATTTTGATCCTCTTCACTGACCACTGAAGGATTTAAATATTCTAATAGTTGTAAGAGAAGAATATGACAGACATTCAAACTGCTTGTGAAACGGCGGGACTGTCCTCCTCACCTCCACCAGGTCTTTTCTTGGTCTCAGCTTCAGCAGGGGCTCACTGAGTCTGATTGAGCACAGTCCTCCTCGGCCCTCATAGGAACACACACCTGCACACCTACAAGAACAGCACAGGAGACATGAGGGACAGGTCACACAGGGTGGGTTAAACAGGGACACAGCCCCTTCTCACGCCGAACCCCGTTCAAAAATCAGACCATTTTATTTTCAGTTCCAGCATCACTGCACACAACTACGAGTCAGTGTAGTTTTGACCTTTGACATCAGTGACAACACAATAATATCTAACCCAACCGGTGACTTACAGCGTCATTCTTGGGCTCCACCTAACCTCGACACCGCTGAGTTTCCCCCAGAAGAACATGTCATTAAACTCCAGAAACATGGCTCTGACATCGGGGTTAGGGTCCAGCATCTCCCAGGACTCGTCCACGATGGACATCGGCCTCTCGGGCTGGACAGCCGGCTTCCAGTAGGGAACGACATCCCTGCTGCCTCCAGCTACCTCCACCTTCCGTTTCTTACTGCTGTGTCCGAGGCCATCATCCTCAAAGCCGTTTGATGAAAATAATGACGTCTCGTATTCACTGTTAAACTGCTCCTGGAGCTGTACGGCGAGCAGGAAATCATCCATAACAGCACAAACAGCGAATCCGGTGGTGTCAGCCGGGGTAGCTAACGTTAGCTAACGCTAAATTGTTGACGTTAGCTCGCTGAGTATAACTAACGTTAGCTAGCGTAGCTTGTACACAGCTATAAAACAATTAGTGGCATAATGATCGGAGCCAGACCAAAGTCTGTCATACATAGTACCCGTAGATATACTCTAATCTGTGTCATTATTTCCACAAAAACGTCCACACCTTCATGTTGGCCGACAGAGCTTGCTGCTAACTGTCAGTCCAAAGCTAGCGCCAACACTTCACTGTCAAGTGTACTACAATACAACCAAAATAACATCCGTTAAGCATTTCAAAATAAAACATCTGAATACATAACTGCGGCCATCCTTTTTAAGTGGAGTTGTGCAGTTAATAAAGCCACTTCTTCGTTCTTAATGTATATTTTAAGCAAAGAAAGTGTAATTAATTATCGCTATATAGCATATATGCACGAATGATTTTAAATAAATACATATTTTGTTCTGGTTATGACACTTCTTTTCCGCTCGAGTCTTTAGTAACTCTCACGCACTTGACAAAACTTTTGCCCGTTTGAAATCAGAGAAAGGAATTCTGGGATTTGTTGTCTTCGTCATGTCCAGTAGTTGGCCAATCTAAAATGCACTCGGGGATGTTGTGTTGAAGTGTAGTGATTAAAGTAATGAAAAAAAAGCAATACGTAAAATATATAGTTTATATTTATGTTATTATCTGCTGATAATCTCTGTGATGAACCTATTTTAACGACCAAATTTCACTTGAAATTTTTTGTTTTACGCGACTTGGTGGCCAACTTTTTTTTTTCCTGAATCCCGTGACGTTTCAGGGTGTCGACCAAGTTACAACTTCCTGTTTTGAGTTAAAAGCGGAAATGAACCGAGGAGTCTCCGTGAGCTGTTAATTTGTCCTCATTTATCAATAATCTGTGAACAATTTGTCTGAAGAAGGTAACATACACGCGGTAGAAGATGTCGGAAACGGGGAACCGGCTGCGGAAGCTGCTCGAATCGCCGAATTTCGACCCGCAAAATTACGTCAAGCAGCTGTCACAGCAGTCCGATGGCGACAGGGATTTACAGGAGCACCGGCAAAAAATCCAAAACCTGGCCGACGAAACGGCTCAAAACCTGAAGAAAAATGTCTACAAGAACTACAGACAGTTCATCGAGACGGCCAAAGAGATCTCGTACCTGGAGAGCGAGATGTACCAGCTGAGCCACATCCTGACCGAGCAGAAGAGCATCATGGAGAGCATCACTCAGGCCTTACTGTCCACAGACAAAGACGAGACCTCCAAAGAGATGCAGGCCGCCTTCCCCAAAGAGACGGAGGAGGTGAAGCAGAGGACGCTCACCTCACTGCTGGAGAAGGTGGAGGGAGGCAAAAACATCATGGACACCCCGGGGCGGCACCTGGTCTACAATGGGGACCTGGTGGAGTTTGATGTTGACAACATGTCCCCCATCCAGAAGGTGCACGCTTTCCTGATGAACGACTGTCTGTTAATCGCCACCTGGCTGCCGAACCGCCGAGGAACGGTGAAGTACAAATACAACGCCCTGTACGACCTGGAGAGCTTCGCTGTGGTCAACGTGAAGGACAACCCTCCCATGAAGGACATGTTCAAGATCCTCATGTTCCCGGACAGTCGCATCTTCCAGGCGGAGAACAGCAAAATCAAGAAGGAGTGGCTGGAGATCCTGGACGAAACCAAGAAGAACAAAGTCACCAAGGACAGGCACAAGAAAGAGGAGGAGGCCCCCGCTTCTCCAGCGAGGGCCGAGGTGTCCACCAACCCTTTCGACGTGGACGACGACGAGCCGGCCGACGCCGAAGAGAGCGTGGACCTCAGCCTGGAGTGGATCCAGGAGCTGCCGGAGGATCTGGACGTCTGCATCGCCCAGAGAGACTTCGAGGGTGCCGTGGACCTGCTGGACAAGCTCAACGAGTATCTGAAAGAGCAGCCGGTCACCCCGAGGGTCCGAGAGCTGCGGCTGAAGGTGGACGAGCGCGTGCGGCAGCTGACGGAGGTCCTGGTGTTCGAGCTGTCTCCGGATCGGTCTCTCCGCGGTGGACCTAAAGCCACCCGGCGGGCCGTGTCCCAGCTGATCAGACTAGGTCAATCAGAAGTCATGTTTTCTGCACAGTTCAGGGACTGAAGTGGTCCCACCTCACTTTCTACTTGATAGTATTTCAATCATTTTGCAAAAACACTCTCACATTTTGACCCTGGAGGCTGTTAAAGTCAGATTTTACATAAATGAAGATATAAATTATATTATTTGGACCAAATTAACCCAGCTCAGGTATTAAAAACATATTAATGAAGTATTAATCTACAACAAACAGACGGGGGAAGAGAATGAAAAATACAAAGATCTGAAAATCAGATCAAAACAGTCACATCAAACCATGTGAATGCTTTTGGAAATCTTCCATAAATCTCAATTGTCACTGTGTTTCAGGCCAGTCCACCAAAGCCTGCGAGCTGTTTCTGAAGAACCGGGCTGCCGCGGTGCAGACGGCCATACGGCAGCTCCGCATCGAAGGAGCGACGCTGCTCTACATCCACAAGCTCTGCAACATCTTCTTCACCAGCCTGCTGGAGACGGCCAAAGAGTTCGAGATGGACTTCGCAGGGAACACGGGCTGCTACTCCGCCTTCGTGGTCTGGTCCCGATCGGCCATGAGGATGTTTGTGGACGCCTTCAGCAAGCAGGTGTGAAGAGGAGGCAGAAAATCAGCCAAAACTTACATTATATATAAACAAAATATGCTTTTGTCCTATAAATGGGTCTTTTTTTCCTACTGTGGCCAAATTATTTACAGGTCAGTTTGCAGGTAAATACAAACCCTGACACAAGTGGTGAAATCCTCTGATATGACCACCTGAGGGCGCTATATGTCGTTTGAAAGCCCGTTAATGTGTCCTTATTCCTGTCACATTGCATAAAAACACGGTAATAAAGTGATTTCTGTCTGCGTCAGGTGTTCGACAGTAAGGAGAGCCTGTCGACGGCGGCAGAGTGCGTGAAGGTGGCGAAGGAGCACTGTCAGCAGCTGACGGAGATCGGCCTGGACCTGACCTTCACCCTGCAGTCCCTGCTGGTCAAAGACATCAGGGCGGCCCTGCTGAGCTACAAGGACATTATCATGGAGGCCACCAAGCACCGCAACTCTGAGGAGATGTGGAGGAGGATGAACCTGATGACGCCCGAGGCTCTGGCTAAACTCAAGGTGGATTTGGTTTTTATGTCGCGTCCTGTGTTGGTCCTCAGTGCTGATTGGATGTCAGTCAAACAGCATTTCCAGTCACGCCGTCTCCTTCAATGTTCTGTTGATGAAGTTTAGGGCTGAAACAATAATGTGAATCAGCGACGTTTAAATCCCAAACCATTAAATAATTGACAGAAAATTCCAATTCAAACATCGTCATCATCATCATCATCATCATCATCTTCCCCTAGCTGCTCCATGTCACTCGAGTTCCCATCCATAATCCTGTTCAGAGCAGCTTCATCACTGTATTTTTTGCCATCTAAACACAGATTATGGTGTATTTTTTTCTTTGAATCGGTCAGTTTTTAGTAAAAATCAGTCAGCAGATCAGTAAAAAAGTTACTCGTAATCGCACAATCCCAATTCCCAACTAGTCATCAATCATCATGATACAGCAAGTTTTTTGCTCTAAATTCACCAAATTATGTAATTTAAATATTTAATTAGTTTACTTGTAAAATAAAAAAAACCTTTATGTTGTTTGATGGTGTGTATAAGGCATGAAATGCAATAAAATGACAACTGACTGATTTAGAATTGAATGACTTTGATACAGCAGGTATATAATTTGATACGCCATTTTCAACACGTTTTTACTCAAACATAAATTATGAAAATATTAAGTCATTTCAAATTGCATCAACCCAGTAACTGTTCCTATTGATGTTTCACCTTAAACTTTTCAAAACTGGCAAAGTTCTTCTTCAAAAACCACCTGTGTTGCAATCCTCAGTCATGGCGATCTTGCAGCATCACTGGAAACCCCTCTAGTGAGCTAATTACTGGCCCCTGGTGGATTATCCGTGCATTGCATGTATCTATGCGTCACTGTTACCTTTCACCTGGTGGAACATGACGTATTGACGTTCTTCTCTGCAGGACGAGATGCGCGGCTGCGGTATGGGCAGCTTCGAGCAGTACACCGGCGACGACTGCTGGGTGAACCTGAGCTACACCGTCGTGGCCTTCACCAAGCAGATGATGAGCTTCTTGGAGGAAGGCCTGAAGCTCTACTTCCCCGAGCTGCACATGGTGCTGCTGGAGAGCCTGAGGGAGATCATCCTGGTGGCCGTGCAGCACGTGGACTACAGCCTCCGCTGCGAGCAGGACGCCGAGAAGAAGGCTTTCATCGTGCAGAACGCCGCCTTCCTCCACGACACCGTGCTGCCGGTGGTGGAGCGCAGGTTCGAGGAGGGCGTGGGCAAGCCGGCCAAACAGCTGCAGGACCTGAGGAAGAGCACCAGACCGGTTCGAATCAACCCAGAGAGTACCACATCTGTGGTCTGAGACTGCAAGAAGGTCTGGAGGACAAAAAAACACTGAAATGTTCTTTTACTGACTGTTCTGGCACGTTCAGCTCTCATTTTAGAAACAACCATAATCATAGAGTTCTGGTTATTTTGAGATTACAGGACAGGAAGTGACAGGAAGCAGCATGGAGGACAGCAGAAGAAGAAACCTGAAGATACGTGTGTGTCAGAAGTGACTTTGCACCTGAATTCCACTCAGAAAAACACCTGATTCTGGCTCATGTGGATGAAAAACGATCTGATGCTGTTTGACGGTTTGGAAGCTGAGTATCCTGACGTTCGATTCAAAGTCGTCCATCTTTGATTTTGATGCCACGATTTGACACTAACCATCTCGCATGCTAGCACTGATTAAAAGGGATGACTGAAATGCAAACTGCTAAATGTTCACTGTTGGAAAGTTTGTGTTGGAGTTGAATAAAGGTGGTCAAACACAGGAGCAGCTGTTCAGCGTCTGTGTTCCCGCTCAGAGAAAAGAGTAACGAGTGAATCTGAAAGAATTAACATGAAGCGAACAGCGAGCTCCGAGCAAGATGTGGAAATAGATCCACAGATCCTTTTCATCTTCAAATCTTTTATAGAATCAAAGAAGAACTGAAGCATCGGCTGAACATCTGTAACACAACACATGATAAAATAACACGTTCCTCTGTGGCTGAGCCAAAAACCCCACTGCTGTTCACGCAGTTTATTGATCCTGCTTTTGTCACAATGGCGCCCTCTTGTGTCAGCTTATGGAACACTGGTTGACATCCTGGAAAACAGCCATTTAGACAGTTTTGGTTATTTCTCTTGTATAAAATCTGTATGAAGATAAAACAATTGTCCTGAACTCCCTCATGTTGTTTAAAGCAGTCAGAGAAAATTCTGAGTTCAGTGATTTGATCAGTCTGATCATTCCCTCCTGCAGTAAAAGTGTGTTGTGGCAGACGCAGATATTTATAGACCTCATTCATGACTGTCTCTGCTTCACAGCTCATCTCATTATAATCAGTGATGTGATGAAGAGCTCCAGGAAAGCTCTGAGTGAAGACATGATCTTATCCTCAGAGAAGAAGCATCAGGCTGGTGGGATTATTCCACAGGAATCCTTACAGCCAAAACTGAGGGAATATGATATATATATATATAATATATAATAATGAATCATCATCAAAGGAGAAGAGTGTGATGAGCATCAGCACTGAAACGGTTCCTCTTCATTCACACAATGAAAACACGTTTCATTTCTAGCTGTTTTCCAGCCTCGTTTTGCAGTTCTCCAGCTGGGAGAAGCTGTTTTTAACACTCTGCTCTGAGACAGTTGACAGAAAATACTTCTAGTTTTTTTGGTTTTGTTGCAATGCAGTTGTTTTAAAAAAAAAGAGAAATGTTTTATTCTGTTGAATATTCTCAACCTCTTCAAATTTATGTCGCTGGAAGCTTTTAGAAAAAAATGCTAGACTTAATTCTACTGAAATCAGTGTTGTTGCAGTTCCAGAGGATAACCACTAGAGGGCGGTAGTTTCTAGATAAATACCCTGAGGTTCTCACTTTAACACCGTTTATGTTATTAAAAAACACTTTTCTGTGTATTACTGCTGAATGATTCACTAAATAAATCATTGTGTTGGTATGAGACAGTTCAGGTAGATGCAAACCTGAAAAATGTTGAAAATGTGATGTCTCCTTCATCCTCCATCTCTGCCTCATCATCCTCTCTGTGACCCTTCTCACACACACACACACGCAGTCGCCCATCCTGATTTGCTTAGGCCGTTAAAGTAATTTCACGTATCTTGTGTGTGCATGTTGACCCTCCCCTCACCACAGAGCGGATCTGAAACCAGGAAGTGGGATGCTAACAGGGCTAATAAATGGAAAGCTGTCCCAGTGGGTGGGATTAACGCTGCGCCCTGAGGGGCTTCAGTCACGGCTGCTGTCTCTTTAATTAAACGTTTAGCTAACACCTCAAGTCACAGGCACAAAGGAAGCAGGACGACAAGGATGCATCAGTCCTGAGCTCCTGACCGAGAATCTTCAAGGTCTTCATCAGTCTGCGCTCATAGTTTCAGCTTCGACATGATGATGAGCGTCAGGCTGACAGGCGTCATCATCATCATCATCATCAGGACCAGCATCAGTGTTGACATATTGATGGCCCATCATGTGTTCTCTGCACCGACCTGAAGGATGACGAAGGATGAAACACTTTTCAGTGACAGAACTTCAGAGTCCTGTCAGTTTTTACTGCAGGGCAGAAGAGTCACACAGTACTCCATCATATACAGGCTGGAAGAGTAGTACACAGACTTCAGTGGTGAAAAAGTACATTTACCCAAGTACTGCACCAAAGTACAACTCTGAAGCATTTGTACTTTACTTTCGTTCAAGAATACACATTTTTAAAGTGATCTTGAAGTTAAAATGTTGGAACATAGTCCGAATTCTGCAGGAACAATTTTAACTTACTGAGTACTTTTACTTACATGTAAGTAAAGAATCTGAGTACTTCAGACTGTGATCACCTGCTGATCCTGTCTGACAGGAACTCACCTGAAAACAGCACAGAGTCAACATATTTAATGTTTGAGCTCATCAGCTTCATTGGTTTTTGTAAATTTCTGCTGATTCTGAATCTGAAGCAGCGACACGTTTCAACAATAAAAGCATCACTGATCGCTGAAAACTGTTCGGTTTGTGGTGCAGTGAGGGCCCCCGGAGGCCCCTCGTGGTCTCAGTATTTCTGGCACTGATCAGGGGGGATCTGTGGCGTCTCAGAGCCTTTAAATGAACCCGATCAATCATCTCCAGCACAACCCCCACAGCCGCCTCTGCGCCTGCGCACAGCGGCGCAGGGAGCTGTCCGCCTCAGTCGGTGCTGGAGTGTTTTCGGTGAAGCTGCTTCTCTCCGCCGGTCCACCGAAACCGACGGGAGCGATGGAGGAAGAGTTAAAATGCCCCGTTTGCGGTTCTCTCTTCAAGGACCCCATCCTGCTGCCCTGCTCCCACAACGTCTGCCTGGCGTGCGCTCGGAACATCACGGTCCAGACCCCGGAGGGAGAGACCCCGGTGCAGAGCCGCGCGTCCGGCAGCTCCGACTACGACTACCTGGACATGGACAAGATGAGTCTGTACAGCGAGACGGACAGCGGATACGGATCCTACACGCCGTGCCAGCTCAAGTCTCCCAACGGGGTGCGGGTGTTCCCGCCGGCCAACCCCCACCGACACTGCTCCCTCACCTGCCCGCTGTGTCACAGGAGCGTCTCTCTGGACGAGCGGGGGCTCCGGGGTTTCCCTCGGAACCGGCTGCTGGAGGCCATCGTGGCGCGGTACCAGCAGAATCGCGCCTCGTCCGCCTCCTCTTCCTCCAACGCGGTGAAGTGCCAGCTGTGCGACCGCAACCCGGTGGACGCGGCGGTGATGTGCGAGCAGTGCGACGTCTTCTACTGCAACGCCTGCCAGCAGCGGTGCCACCCGTCCCGCGGTCCGCTCGCCAAGCACCGCCTGGTGCCGCCGCGGAAACAGGCGGCGGGAGGCGGTGCGGCGAGCGGCGGAGGGAGCGGCGGCGGGGGCGGCGGCGGAGGGCAGCAGCCGCCCGCCACCGCGCGGAAACCGGCGACCTGCGTGGATCACGAAGCGGAAAACTTCAGCATGTACTGTTACAGCTGCAAAGCTCCGGCGTGTATGAAGTGTCTGGAGGAGGGAAAGCACGCCAAGCACGACGTCAAACCGCTGGCCGTCATGTGGAAACAACACAAGGTGAGCGAACACGCGCGCAAATACTCACGCACGGCCACATACACACAGTCTCTCACACACACACACACGCAAACACACACACACACACACACACACACACACGGAGTCACACACACAAACACACACACACACACACACACACACTCACACACGGCCACATAAACACAGTCACACACACACACACACAGAGTCACACACAGTCACATACACACATACACAGTCACACACACACACACAAACACACACTCAAACACACACACACACAGTCACACACAGTCACATACACACATACACACATGCAAACACTCTCTCTCTGTCTCTCTCAGTCTGTTTCTCTGTCCCTCTCTCTCTCCCTCTGTCTCTCTCTGTCTGTCTGTCTGTCTGTCTGTCTCTCAGTCTGTCTCCCTCTGTCTCTCAGTCTGTCTCTCACATCAGGGACACATAAAGCAGAAAGGCTTGCAGCCATCAGGCCTTCTGTTGCTGTTCTGAGCATAAAACAGACTCCCACAGTTTGCTGTGACGAGGCCTCGCCGGCTCTGAAAGGCTTCTGTTGTCTTCATTTGTTCGGTTCTGTGACCGATCACACGTCTGCTGTGTGTTAGTCATTAGCCGTCCTGTGTTGTCACGTTGAAAGGTGGCCGTGTTTGAAGCCGGCCCACAGTGAAGGGAGGTGACGCTGCTCTGAGGACGAACTGTGAAGTCACAGAACAGGGACAGACCAGTTTACTGTATGTGGGGCAAATCATAAATGAGAGAAGCCTGACTAATTCACACGTAATAGAATAATTACTGAAGGCGTAAAAAGCTCCAGTGCACGAGTGTGTGTGTGTGTGTGTGTGTGTGTGTGTGTGTGTGTGTGTGTGTGTGTGCGTGTGTGTGTGCAGCATGAGTCACTGTGTTGCTCTTTTACTGGCCCACATCTGTATGTGTGTGATGTGTGTAGTGTCGTATAGGAGGGGGAGGGGTGGGTGTTGAAGCTCCTTCGGCAGGATCAGCATCAGCATCAGCATCAGGATCCGGATCCGGATCAGGATCAGCATCAGGATCAGCATCCGGATCAGGATCAGGATCTGAAATGAAGTTTTTAGTCTGAAGAAGTTTGAGTCTGAAAATACCGTTTACAGAACATATATGTAAAGAAATAAAGCACATTTACTCCAGTACTGTACTGAAGTACAATTCTGAGGTACTTGTACTTTACTTCAGTATTTCCATTTTATGTTACTTCATATTTAACTACTGAGCAGCATAAAATGAGCTTTACCTTGACGACATTTACATGCGGATGTACATAAATAATACATATGGGCTTCTTACTGTATGTAGGTCAATGCTAGAAGTACTCGAGTACTCTGAGTGGGTTTATTTTCTACTTTTACTTCTGATATTTAAAGTGCATTTTGCTGCTTTTCTGCATCCAAAAATAACTGAAGTTTGCAAACTTTTCCTCAAAAGACCAGAAAAGAAGATGAATTATTTTGTTTTGCATTCATGACACAAAAAGCCGGGAACTCATTCAGCAGCCAAAAGGGTGATAACACCTCATCCATCCTCATCCATCCTCATCCTCGTCCTCGCCTCTCGCTGCCAGAATCCCCCTCCTCCTTCATTACAGGATGATTAAAGTGATTTGTGGTTGAATCCATTTTTTAATGACTCTTTCATTAATTTGAAAGTCGGCTCCGGCGTCGGGGTCAGCTCGGGTTCACTCCTCTCAGGTTAGACCTCACCTCTTCACATTTGGAGCTTTTCCTAATTCTTTGCATCATTTTTCATTCTGAAGAAAACACAGATTTGATGATGTGCAGCATTTTAACAGTATTTTAATAATATAACTCCGATATTAATTATGAGATCATAGTGAGGAAAGGACTCAGAGGTTAAAGCCGAATGAATACCGGCGCTGGTATTTAAGAGGCTGCAGGTTTTGCATAAACCCGTTCTGTAATCAGACCACTTCCTGTGTTTAATGCAGCTTTTCATGAGGCCTTCATCACCATGATCATCAGTGTAAAGTGTAAATTAAAAGGCCTTTTTGTCGTCTCTAAGCTAAGTGGGTCGTTGGGACTAATCTGGACGCCTCCGGTCCTTCCATTCATCCTTCATCTGTCACACGTTTTCAGCCGCTCCTTCCTACACATCATTCAGCTTCTCTGCATGTCTGCATCCCTTCGTCTCTCCTCTGTCTCTTATTTACGCCCTCTCCTCCCCCTCACTTACCCCCTCTCCTCCTGCCCTTCCTCCATCTTTCCCTCCATCACCCCGTCCCATAAATGGACCGTGAAAATCCCATCAGACTGCAGGAGTGAGAGGGCGTTGATAAGTAACGAGCAGCGTACGAATAAGAGACGGCTGCCACTTAGTTAATACGGTGTCCTTCATGTTGAGGGAGATCGATGACTCTTCCTCTTCCTCTTCCTCTTCCTCGGTCTGCGCTCGAACAGGCTCCGAGCATCACGTGCATCACTCAGTGAGGTCAGAGCGGGCTTTTATTGTGGTGGAGAGCACTCACTTCCTTTCTGTTCACCCTGTTCCTGTCAGCCTCCTCCTCCCCCTCCTCCTCCTCCTCCTCCTGATGTTGTCGTCAGATACTGGGTGTTTCCTGAAAGCTGAATCGTGCTCCCGTTGCAGATTGATTTGTGGATTCATCGGTGCAGAGCCGAACAAGACAACAACAGCAAAGATGATAAAGAAGAAAACATTTCAACAGTTAAAAAACCTGCTGACAGCGTGCTGTCTCAACGCAGAGCAGTTAGTATTTAGACCGTTTACATACGTCAAAGTACTAAAAACACTGCAAATACTCAACTGATCAGTGTAATCAGCGAGATGTACTGAAAACATTTTACTGCTGGACGTGTTTAATCTCCTGCAGTGCATCATATTCTATAAGATCATCATATGTTCTGTTTCTCGTGTGTGTGTGTGTGCGTGTGTGTGTGTGTTTGCATGTGTGTGTGTGTGTGTGTGTGTGTGTGTGTGTGTGAACGTGCAGCAGTGGGATAGTCACCCCCCCGGGCTGCATCATCATGTGCTTTATGTTTGATTTAAATGTCTGATAGTGTATTCTGTCATTTGTCGGATTTGTAAAGCGTAAAGCACACACACGTGCACACACACACACACACACACACACGCACACGTTCTGAAGGCATAAATATGCAGAAGTGAAGCAGATGAACTTGCTGAGGGAAGGCAGAGGAAGACACACTGATCCAGTTTCCTCCGATCAGTCGAGCAGAAAACACACTGTCTATTTAAAGCCGGCACGCACACACACACACACACACACTTATACGTGCATCCACATGTGCACATTTTAGTGTGTGTAGGCATGTGACCCAGCTCAGTCCAGTGCAGAGCAGCGAGCTCTCAGTTAAATATTAAAAAGCACAAATGCAGAGGGGCCGTTCCCCCCCGCTGACTGTTTGCACCGTCATCTCACGGTTTCAGATTTCACATCCATCTTCACGTCACATCTGACATCTGAGCCAAAGCGTTTGTGTTGTTTGTGACCTGAAGCCGACAGCGAATGTTTTGCGCCGTGTGAGAAAAATTCACTTCATTTATCTGCAGTTAGTGTTGCTTGGAAACGTAGTTATTAATAAGCCAGAACAGCCCATAAACAGAGTGGGATGCATATCAGCCTGCTAGCTCTTGTAGCATAGCATCTCCTGCATAAACAGCCTCTCTGCTCTGCCATCATTTTGCATCTCGGTGACTTTAATCTGAGCGCGGCATTTATATTGTACTAAACTGTTTGAGGAGAGTTGTTCACATTTTTAAAGAACATATAGGAGGAGTTTCTGGTGATGTCTCTACACTGAGAGCACTCAGCTGACACGAGGTTACGAGTGTGTTTAATACTGAAAATATCAAAAGTGACTTCAAGGCTTCAAGTTTCCTTCATCAAGACTTAAATGAAACCACAATCTTTGTCTAAATGGAACCAAAGTGCATTAACTCAAACCACATGCAGGATGTGAAGCTGGGCGTCCTGCACACCCCCGTGCACCCCCACCTCCATCCAATGAACTGCGTGCATCAGCTGCATTGGACAAAAAAGCTGCCACGAGCGTCATCTAGACGGCATGGCGTGTTTGGCGTATAAACCCAATTTCTTGGCCTGTATGTGCTCAGTGTGTGTTGATCCCTCTAACACTGCCTTTCTCCTGAAGATCTCTCACACCCTCCTCGTGGAAATGACGAACCCACCTTCAGTGAGGCCGATCAAACAGTACGTGACCGAAAACATCAGCCTCTCCTGTAGTTGTGGTTTTGTGGTGTCTCCCTGTATGTTCGCAGATAAGCCTCCATTCTCCCCCCCTGGTGGCTCTTTAAGCTTCCTGTGCGGTACCTCGGAGGTTGGACTGTGTGGGATCTGCATTCTGCAGCAGCATTTAATGGCTCCCTCTGTGTGTTGTTTGGCTCTGACAGGAGGCTCTTTGTCGCGTCTCTTCTTCCTCTTCTGTTACCTGGTTTCTCTGCTGGATTTGTTCTTCACTCTCTGAGCCTTCAGTCGCTGCTGCTGTTGTTGTTTGTCACAGCTCCGTCACCTCCAGATGATCAGGTTTCATCATCTCATTGAGAATTCGTTTGACAGGCGCGACCTCGGCTTGTGGTTTCCAACAATCAGCTCGAGTCAAATGCGTCTTCACGTGGAAACAAATGAGATGATGGAGGACTTTTCCTTCAACACAAGCCTTTTCTCTTCCTGATTTTATCCAATGTCGGGTTTTAAAAATGGGAAAAACACGGAGGCTTTTTTGGACGCAGCTCGTCGTCAGTTTCTACGTCTGTGAACTGTTCCTTCATGCGTGTCAGCTGACGTCTTTGACGCGTGGTTTAAAGTGTTGTTGAGATTCAGAGTTGAGCGCATGTGAAGCTGCATGCAGCTGTTTGCCGGCTGGTCAGCTGCCAGTTTTCCAGATGTAAATCTCACAGCTGTGTATATATAATGTACTGAATCTGAACTGGTGTCAGCTGATGCACTCTCTAATCGTTTTATAATTCATGTGCACAATAAGAAGCCAAGCGAAGCCTGTTAGCGAGATTTTCACTGAAACTCGACGTTCAATGAAGGAAACCGTGAAAGTGTTTCAATCAAAGTTAACATCAGTGTTTAATGTGCTGCTGTTCATTCTGGGACACTCAGGCCACATTCACCCACTCCTTCAGATGAAGACAGAGGTCTTTCTGCATCGTCCTTCCTCGCGTGGTGTGTGTTGTTTCCGTTCTCTGGTGGCTTAAACGCGTCTCCGGTGGAAACACTGAATCAGATCCAGTCTTCCCCCGCCTGCATTGTCTCTCCCTCTCATGTCCCATCCTTTAATATTGACAGTAAACATTCAGTCTCGCTTGTTTCTCGCCTGTCGGGACTCTGACAAAACATTTTGACAGGCGTGTTGCCATCCAAGCTGCCGCCTGTCTGCTGTTTCCGGGACGTGGATCGGATGCGGCGCCGCTCCGAAGCTTCAGTCGCCTGAGCTGTAGATCGGCTCGAGTGTGGGAGGAAAGGTTGCGGCCTGAAAGCAGAGAAGCAGCTTTCCATCAGTCTTCGGGTCAGAAAGCCAGGTCCATCAACATCAGCTGGTCAACATGGACTCCAGCTGCTGCAGATACGGAACGTTTGAAGGCTGATTTCTTTGGAAAACACGTCTGAATACGAGCACAGGATGGAAACACTGAGCCCAGTCTAACGTGCAGCGTCGTCTGTGGAATGTCTGATACGGCCTTTGAAATTGACTTCAGCGCCTCGGGACATTTTACAAGAAATCACCACAATTTTATCGCAGAAAGAGGCGCTTTCATCTCCGAGACGCTGCGACTGAGAGCGAGCGCCGCCCGGCCGCGTCCGACTAACCTCATTCCAGATGGCAGCTCGCCGGCCGTGTCAGGTCAGCTCGCCTGTTACCTCAGGCCCTGCAACACACACACGAACACACACACACACACAGCAGCATGTAGCGCAGTGCTTCTGAGGACACTCTGCTCACTTATATTAATGCCTCAGTTAGGCTCTTCGCTTGGTTAAATAAAGCTTTGTGTAATAGAATTTAAAAAACTTACCTTGACTCAGTCATTATTCTGCTTTGTGCTTTTATTTACTTACTTTTCTTACTCAGATTTTCTCGTTCAGGTTCCAGCAGAAGTCCAGCTGAATTGAAGCGTTGTTTTTGTCCAAAGTGACGTCGAAATGAGGTCAAATCCAGCGGCAGCATGGACGCGAGGAGAGCTAATCCAAATATATATGTGCTTTAAACCTGAGAAAATCAACAAAACCACCCAAAATATAGCACATGAGGAGGTGGGACAGCAGGCAGCGTGAACATGAGTGCATGAAAAGAGATCTTAACGACCTCATGAACATGAAACTAATCAGCTGGTCATTGTAAAGCATGAGTGAATCAGCCAGGACAAACCGGTTCGTCCATCTTCATGCTAACCTTAACCCGAAAATAAATGGTTCACCTTGTGAGGACTGGATTTTTATGACCTTGTTAACAGATTTCTGTCTCACACACACACACACACACACACACACACACACACACACACACACACACACACACACATCATGGCACAGTGTAACTCAAGGCTGTGCTGCAGGACTTGTGTGTTGCATGTAGGTTAATGTGCACTTTACTACACTTCCCCTCCTCCGGCTGGAGATATGCTCTGCAGAAAAGCTGTGTGTGTGTGTGTGTGTGTGTGTGTGTGTGTGTGTGTGTGTGTGTGCGTGTGTGTGTGTGAGAGAGAATTTGTGATCTATTTTGGTAACAAAACGAGTGCTGATGCCAGGCCTCTGAGGAGAGCATGGACATCCTATAGTGGAACAATGAGCATCGTTACCATGGTTACAAGCTGCTGCTCATTCATCAGGAAGTCCAGTAAATTTGCTGTAACTGTGAAGGAATTATCGGCATTGTGAAATCTTCACACAGAAAACTGTACAGCGCCCCGTGACAGTCCACAATAGAGTGATCATCTCCAGAGAAGCTAATTTGCACTGTTTTTATGACAATTACGCCCCCGGCGATCTACCTTCCCGCTGCACTTATTAATATGGAAGATGCCCTGATCAATTATTGATTTGAAGAGCTGCTCTTCTTTGCTCTGCAGCACTTTTGTTGCCTTGGCGCTCTCCCCTCAGAAGCTCACCCCCACGAGGGGAAAGTCAGGGTGATAAAACGAGGCTTCCTCCTTCCTCCTGGAGCTAATTCCGGCAGTGGTGGCTGAAGCCACTGATCCCTGTTACGGTTTATCCAAGACGGCTGGGGAGGGGTCCATTTCTCTGGAGAGGATGCGACATGCTGCTGTGCTCTGGCTGGTGGCAAACTGTGAAAGGTCTCATCATAGAAAGCAGAACTGGGAACATCTGAAGTCGCTTTTCTTTGATTTATTGATAGATGAACTTTAGATTGTGCAGTAATTTATTAATAATATATTTTATGTTTCATAAAGGACGGGCACACGCAGCTGAAGTGCTGATGTGAAAGGTGCTGATTCATGAAACAGGCTTTGCACAGCAGCATGTCGACCAGCAGAGGAGTGAACGTTTCCTCTCTGCACAGCTGCACCGGACACACTGAAGGATTTCTGCTATAAATATTGATGCAGATGGTTAAAAAGCTCCTGCAGCAGTTTTAATCGTATCGAGGCTTTCTGCTGCGAATGAAGAAGAAATTCTGCTCCACATGTTGGTTTTCTGGCTGAGCAACACTTACAAAACACTTGGGTTGTTGTTTCAGTCGTGCTCGCAGCGTGGCTTTAGGTTAGACCTGAAGCTGGGTACGATGGGCACATCTCAAGTCTCTTAACCGGCATCCATGTTTCCTTCACTCCTTTCCTCCCACTGAGGACGCATGGAGAGCAGGAGAGCATTCGAGGAGAGGAGGAACGAAGAAATACGCTGTTCAGCTGTGAGACGTCTTTTCCTCTGAAGCTACGTCTGTTTCTGATGCCGCTGGATCAGCTGATCACAGCTGGATCAGCTGATCACAGCTGGATCAACAGCTGCTGCAGAGACTTTAGATGAATTTGTGTCTGCACACATGTGACTGTGCTGATACTGATGAAGACGCAGCTATCAGAGCAGAGCAGATCCTGTTTTCTCTGCAGTCTGTCACCTGTTTAGTCTGTGCTGATGCTGTGAGCTGTGTCTGTTTCTACCGGCAGGACGCCTTCTTATCATTTATTCTGTATTTATTGATATCCTGAATGTGGAATCATTATTTAACAATCCAGAAAATGATCGTGGTGTCTTTTCCACTGGAAATCGTTTATCAGGCGAAATGTTTCATTGAAAATTAAAATGATGTAACGTATCAAACCCGACGCTCGTCAGCTTGAATGAATGAAATGACCATGAATTTGGTCGAAGCGGTTTCCTGCTGACTGACAGACTCTCCTCCTCTCTCTGACTTTAACTGGATCCATCTGATAAAAGTTAATGATGGAAATAACAGATCATGAAAGGAAAATCTTTCTGACCAATGAAGGAAATTGTTCGTGTTCAGACCAACATTCAACACACATTTATAATACGACAGTGAATCAGAAATAAAATGTGAAACTTGGCAGGTCCACTTGAATTTAATTGGTTATTTTTCTCATATGAGCATTAATGAGCTTTAGCATCATATTATAGTGAAAGCACGGTGCAGTGCCCACAGTCACAGTGATTAATCATGAATACTGATTTATTTCTTATTGATTTCTGTTTCCTGATATTTAAGAATCTGAGTTCACTTCAGCTCAGTTTCAGTCAGGCTAAAGCTAAATGTGGCTCATGCCTGATCTGTTGTTGTGTGTTGTGTGGCAGCAGTCAGTGTATCAGCCTTAAAATGGCTGTGTAGCAGAGCGGCGGAGGATTGGGCGGCTGGGCGGTGGTGGATGAGAGGATGAAGAGGAGGAAGGGGAAGGCAGATTGCTTTTGACCTCCACCAGATGTGAAACACTAATGCTGTAACGCAGCTGGCTGACTCGGCCGGAGGAGGCCGACGCTGATTGTTCTGGTGGAGTAAAGTTACAGAAACAGCAGCGCGTGCATGCGGCTGAGGGACGCTGCAGGTCGAACCTTCACCGGCTCGTGTTCTGCTCTGTTCTCTGTGTTTCCACCGGCAGAACCTCTTCAAATGCATGATGTCATCATGTAATTTAGACTGTTTCAACATTAAAAACATCTTTCTTGCTCACAGTGTAAATGATTGACAGCCAGAACAGAGCTGAGTCGTCGCGCCATGACTCACGGAGTGGAGATCCTGGAGGATTTATCAGGGAGCGACATTGAGTCACTTTGGCTCTTCCTGTTTGAGTCGCGCGTGTCGAAGCACCAGAGCGTCATGCTGACCAGACGTGATGTTTAATTGACGGCGTTTCGTGTTTCCTCGCGGCGACTCTGCAGAGGGAAGTCAGGCTTCTTTTGGGACGAGTAGATTCACACTGGACTGCTGACAGACGTGTCAGAGCATCAGAGCTTTATCAGCGTTGAAACACATCACAACCAATCGAAAAGCCTAATTGAGAAGCGAGGTGAAGTGTTCGGGGTGGAGCGTGAGTGAAAACAGAGATGGAGGACGTAAAGGCTTATGAATGCAAATGAGAACGAATAAAAGGAGAGATTGAAACGGGGGGGTTCAGCCCCTCCTCCACGTCCCCTGGTAGCATTTTGACAAGGTCAACACCGCCATCAACCATTCGCCGGCTGACAGCCAAACACATCGAGCTGCCTATTGTTCTCCTGTGGTTCACGCTCGCCCCCAGCTTCTCCCCCAGATTACTCACCAACTGTTTCTCTGCAACGTTAATCAAGTTTCCAAAAGTCACTGAGCATTAAAGAGCTTTTAGCACGTCCAATCAGAAGAGTCCCTGATTCAAACTGGTTTTTCAGAGAGCGAGCGCGCACATTCATGAACTGCGACAGTTTCACAACGTTAACGACACGAAGCCTCGTCTTCATCGCAGCGGCCTGTCGCCTGATGTGACGACGCTGAAGATAAAAACAACAAACCTGGAAGCGTGAAAGGTTTGAAAAGAAGAAGTCAGATAAATCAAACACATCGAAACGTTTGAGGTTATTTCACGAACTTCTCTGCAGCAACGTGTTTATACTGAGGTTGTTCGCAGGAAGTGAAGCAGGGTCAGCGCTCCAGTCACGCCGTCCTCCCTCTGAGAGCTGCGTGCAGACGCTTCAGGCCTGGAGCAAACATCACAAATTAAACTTCCTCCTGATCGTACGCTGAAGCAGCTACACCCCGACACCCAGCGCTGAGGGCTCTCTGGAGGCTCGGACCCTCGTCCCTCACACGGCTGAATAAACGCTCCTCCTTCGCTCCTGTAATAAGATAATGAGATAAGAGCACTCGTCTCTGAGAGGAGCGCTGAAGGGTGCAGACAGCGAGAGAGAGAGGAATGACACTCCTGTTTGGAGGAGCAGTAAAGGATGAAAAAGGTCAAGGGGGGGAGAACAAAAGACACAAAGGAGGGAAGAAATTGGATTTGTGAATGTGCGTTTGTGCTCTGCAGGTGCATTGATCTCTTCCTCGACATGATTTTCTCCTGTTTCTGGGTTTTTTCTTTTGTTCGGTGGCTCGCTGGTCCTCGTGCTGCAGGGCACACGTGTCACATCTCAACACTGTTACACACACTTTACACCACGAGACGAGACAGGTTTGGACCTGGATCCTGTGGTGCACTCAGGCTCGCTGCTTTTAAAAACCTCTCAATATTCATTCAAGGTTTTTTCGTAGGTTTGGGAGCTTTTTATAGAGGAAATCAGGCGAGAACGTTATTTTTTAACCCAAGACAAGCTGAATATTCCTGCATGGCGTCGACAAAAGAAAGACTGAGGCGACAACAACAAGCCGTTCGTTAATTAACGGGGTAACGTCATCGCATCGCTCCGTGGTGGCGGAAACACGCACAGAAAACGTGTTTTTACTGCAAACAAAAGCTGTAAGATGATGGACACGTGACCTCTGTTGTGATCAGTGTGATCTGTTCAAACAGCTGCTCAATTACAGCTGATTAATCAGAGCGAGTAGATTCATCTGAACGGGTGATGTTGAGCTTTTTGTTGTCAGTCAACATTTTAGTGACGCGTTCAGGATCCACCTTTTTACATCCTGTTAAAAACCTGCTTTCTGGATGTTGTTTCGTCTGTTAATGCAGATTGACACAGTTCCTAGGAGGCGTTTAGGTACACGCAGCTGAGCTGGGAATTATTTATGTCGTTGTGACAGTTTCTATTTGTTGTTGGATCTATGTCTTTGCTGCCTTTTCGATCAGCTCTCTGCTGGAAAAGAGACTTTAACGTCAGACTGTAACTGCTTAAATGAAGAAAAAACAAAACCTCACAGCGCGCTGTCCACACAATGCATGCTGGGATACAGCCCGGCTATGAAAATCAACTAGAGGTTGAAGAAAATCAGTGGCTGCGGATGATTGTGAAGGAGGGGGCTGCCGGCAGGTGAGCGGAATAAAGGACCAGACAGAGCAAATAAGAGAGGAGGGGAAGTGCCAGGACGGCCCTCGTATGGCACATCCGTCATCCTCTTGTTAGCATCTTGGCATGCAAACACCCCCCCCTACACACACACACACACACAGGCCAGACAGCTTGCTGGGCCAGATGGCCTCTTGGTGAGGAGCAGTGAGGAGCTCCACAGAAGGGTTGGTTTGATTCATGAACCATGACCTCCACTCGTCCCTCCTCCTGACTCCAGACAGCATGTGCATGCAAGAGGGATGACGGGGATAAGATCAGCGTGTGTGTGTGTGGGGTGGGGGTGGAGAGGTTATTGTGGAGAGGGGATTATGCATACAGTGCATTGACTGTGTGTGGTGGGAGATTTACTTTCATATATAAGCAGAGAACAGTCACAGTGAACAAATTAATAATAATCCAGACAAATTGATCATTCCTCAAGTTTGGACTGATTGATGATTGAATGAAACTTGTTTGTACATTTTCTACATCGTTCAAACATTCACAGAATATTATCTCTAATCGTGCTCCAATAAATAATCAAATGCTTGTTTTGTATTCAGTTTTTAACTCTTGCAATTGAAACAATCATGTAAAAAACGAACATTAATATAACTCAGTGGATGTGTTTTTTACATTTGTCGGCACTTTCATACAGTTTTAAGACAGAGGATTGGTTTCTATAACATGATGCATGTGGCTGTGCCTTTTAGACATCAGATTAAAATCTAGTAGATTAATTACATGTTTAATCTAGTAGATTAATTACATGTTTAATCTAGTAGATTAATTACATGTATAATCCAGAGAAAAGCATGATCACACCATGAGTCCGACCTTTGCTCCATGAAGCAAATACAGCTGTTATTTATGGTTTCTAGTAACAAAAAAGGAGGGATGCCCACTTTATGTTATCGCCTTCTGGCTCTCTCTCTGTGTGTGTGTGTGTGTGTGTGTGTGTGTGTGTGTGTGTTCAGAGGAGCGGGTGGGGAGTGTGGGTGTGGTCACAGTGGAGCAGATTCATCACAGCTTGGCATGTGTTTAGCAGTGTGTGTTTCCTTTGTCCTGTCCTTTCATATTTACCAGTGACTGACACACACACACACACACACACACACACACACACTCTGACCCTCTGAGCTGTGTGTGTGTGTGTGTGTGTGTGTCTGCTGTCTATGATATCGCTTCAATCTCTAATATCCAGCCAGCATCTTAGGTTAGCTTGCTCACTTCATGGATGTTACAAAGACTTCTCATCTGAAACGATCTGCTATCATCACGCTCCTTTCACAGTTCTCGTTCAGGGTACGAAACAGTCTCTCATAATGAGGGATTTGTGCATCCTGGTGCGGATTTCTTTCTACTTTCAAACCAGAGGAGGCCTGTCAGCCAACACAGCACAATAAAACGTTGTATATGCCGCGAAAACAAGAAAACAGGCTTAAAACTGTGAGAACAAAGCACGAGAGTGTCGCACTGCTGCTTTATTTGTTGCTGTTTAAGGACTTCACTCTGTGTTTGAAGCTTGTTTTGTCGGTTGGACTTCGCAGACGTGCAGAGACGCTGCAGGACCGCCGAGGTTAAACGTGTTAATTAACTCATGTGATCGTTAGCTGAGGCGGCGGCTGCAGGACTGAGATACACTGGACGCTTGCCTCGGTGTCACCGCTCGCCGCTCGTCTTCCAACATCTCAACAGTGCAGACACACAGGGAACGAAGCTTCGCATTTAAATGATTTCTTTGCTTTTCAAGGGGTCCTAGGTGTTAATCAAGGGGTGGGAAACCCGCTGAGACCCCTCATATCTCGCACACTCCTTTAATTCTGTCTGGAAATTAACTGGTGGCCAATAAAATGACATTACTAAGTTAACTAGATGAGTTATTAAAGCTCCCTGCCTTCGTTTTCACAAGCATCAATCAGACAGGAGAAGCAAACAGCTGTTGACAGTGATAAAGGGAGTATTTCACGTTATAAATACACATCGCCTGTGGCTGTTCTATGGAAATTAGGTAGAAAATTGGGGGAAGTGCTCCGTTTAATAGAGCGTAAATAGAGACGCTTTAGTGAGGATCAAGCACATCAGTCTCAGTGCTCAGATCTGAGCGCTTGCTGCCAAATGTTTGTCTTAGAATGAAGCTGACACATTTCATTGTATTTTTTTCATATGGAACACAAAGATTTCAAAGGTATTTTCCTTTGTTTCACTGTGTTTTGGTTGTTTAGTGATCATCATTTTAACAGAAACAGAAATAAACCAAATTTAAATTGTCTTATTTCCATGTTCTTTGTTTCAGTCTAAGACTCAGAAGTGAGTGTGAATTTTCTGGACTCTAGATTATGAAGTTAATCTCTGTTACAGAGACAATGCAGAGTCTCTGCTTTGCTCTGGGCCAGGATCAGATGTAATCTGAGCATCCAGGGAGATCTGTTGGGTTCACTGATTACATAATCGACGGTTTAGGAAAAGCCTCGCTGCCTCAGTGCATCACTGGTTGTACTGGTTTAGTCTGGATCCAGCCTGATCCACACTGTGCTACGTCTTCATCTTTGATTTCACGTGCTGGTTTCATGTGTATGAAGTATTTTGGACGGCTGAAGCGGCCTGACGAGTCCCGAGTTTCCTGGTTTGAATTCAGTGTATTTCTGTCTTCTGCAGTGCCAGCTCTCCCAGGCCCTGAACGGCGTCTCCGACAAAGCTAAAGATGCCAAGGAGTTCCTGGTTCAGCTGAAGAACATGCTTCAGCAGATACAGGTAAGGCCTCCGTATGACACCTGCACACTTAAATCTCTGACATACACCGTGTCACTGATGTTCTGCTCCAACTTATCCTCCATATTCTTCTTCCTGATCCTCCTCTTCCTGATGAAGTCAGCAGACATGAGGAGGCATGCAGGTGTTGTGTCTGCAGCCTGTTTGTAATTGAGTGGAGGGGGAATACACACCGCTATTGTGCTTCCATGTAAGAATTCCCTCGGTGGGTAATCAGGCCTGATCAGCTCACTGTCAGTGTCCTCACTGCAGAGATCTTCTTTAATCTTGATGAGCTCAGAGTTACAGAAGCTGCCATTGGAAAATACTGCCAGCATCTCATCTGGAAACCACCCATTCATGTCTGGAGTTAGCGTGGTTAGCGTGGTTAGCATGGTTAGCCATATAACCAGAAAAAACATAATGCTGTGCTCTCGTTTTTCCCTCTGGTGCCGAGTCAGTGCTGCCAGCTCATCCATCTTACTGGGGAGAGCTCTCACATCCCCACAGTGATCAAGGGGAGGCCTGGTTTGGAACGCCTCCTCCTCCATGGCTTCCCCACCTCCACTGCCTCAGCTTCACGTCTCTCCATCAGCTGATCCCTGGTGGAAACGAGGGGGCTGTGCTCTGGGTCCCTGGACTCAATTGTAAATAATGCAAAAACCAGCAGAGACTAAAACTGGAGACACATTGTTGGTGGACATTATTGTCCCACAATGCAATGCACAGGAGGCAACTGTCTCAGCTGGAAAAGGGACATGTTGTAGTCTTCCTTCAGTTAATTTAAACACAAGATACTTGTGCTCAAAAAGAGGATTCATTCTCAGTGAAGAACCTTGGAGCCCTAATCTGCCTCTATACCTGCCAAAGAGCATTGATTCCTAACACGTCTCTGGGGGTCATCAGGTGGATACCTCCCTTCAACGGTGTTTCACCTACTTAGTCCCACTACACCTCCAGGAGGCTAGGCGGTGAACTCCAGTGTCCCAGAGTCACCCCCCCTAGTGCCAGTTCACACTGCTCCTACACAATCCAAACAGCACTGCCACGTTCAACTGACCCAGAGATGCTCCAGGTAGTGGCCAGTACCGATGCTACCATTTAGCTAATGCTAATGCCAACCGCTAACTGCTAAGAAAAACAGAAGAAGACAACACAGTACCGATGCTACCATTTAGCTAATGCTAATGCTAATGCTAACCGCTAACTGCTAAGAAGAACAGAAGAAGACAACACAGTACCGATGCTACCATTTAGCTAATGCTAATGCTATTGCTAACCACTAACCGCTAACTGCTAAGAAGAACAGAAGAAGACAATACAGCTAGATTCACCTGTACTGTTAATGTTAACTGCTAGATGTCAATGCTAACTGCTAAGATACTATCATACTATCACAGCTGTAACTATTGTTAGCTGCTACAATGCTACCACAAGCCTAGATGCCACATGTAACCGCCAAGTGCCGCACTACCATCATCTACCCCTGCCTCTCACCAACTGCACCAATAAAAGTGGGGTGTGGGGATGCAAACCCTGGTTCGGGTAGGGGGTAGACAGAAAAGAGGTAGAGTCAAAGATGAAAGTAGGGATTGGATCTCAGAAGGATCTTAGAAAGTGTTCGGATATACTCCTGTTGATTTGTTGAATGCTAACCATATTTAGCATGCTAATTACCTTGACAGTCACAGTAAAGGTGATCTCGTACAGACTGAATGCCGTTAGCATGCTGCTGGTGGAACTGGGACACACCTCTTGATTCTGCCCACTCTCAGCCAATCACACGGCTGCCTCGGGATTTCTTCAGTCTCAGGATCTCCATGAAGGTCTGGCTGTGAAAGATTGTACCAGGAGCGATATCCATGTCTGATCAGTTAGAGGTTTTACATAATTTACATCAGCACTGATGTTTTTCTGGGCTAAATAAATTCCGCTTTGGGGAACCTGCTGGTAATGGGCAATAAGCTCCAAATAAATCAGTCACAGAGAAACATTTAGACTTCTCACGCTAAATCCACCGAATCGCTGAACTCAAACAAACCACATCAGCCAAATGTGTCGAGTGTGTGGATATATGTGTGTGTGTGTGTGTGTTTAGCCTGCAGACCTCATCGCTGTGCAGCTGATCTCTGCAGCAGCATCTGCCAGTCATACACACAGTTAAAACACACACACACACACACACACACACTGTCACATCTCGTCAGCCGCAGCAGCCATTCAGACTCTTCATACAAACCAAGAGGATTGCTGCTAAGTAAAAAAAAAAAAAAACCCTCTGAGCATGACTTTGAGAGCAGCGAGAGAGATGGATGGATAAAGAGAAGGAACAGTGTGGGAGTGATGAATAAAGATCTCCAGCACTCATCCTCTCACACTGCAGATCTGAACTGTGGAAGTCAGCAGAGGAAGCTTGATTGGAAGTCACGACGATTTATGAGACCTCTTCATCCTGTGAGCTGTGTGCAGAGAGGACATGTCCCTGTGGATGCTTCAGTAACCAACAACTGCTGAAGCTGCTGCATGCAGACCTGCAGCACCACCGAAACCTCCCAATTACACACAAAATACGACTCGCAGAGGCTTTTCTGACAGGAAGTCGTCATTTGTCTGGTTTGTTTGAGTAGATTTTAGTGGTAAATGGGAATATTTTCTGGCGTCTTCACTGAATATCTTTGGCTTGTGAACAGAAGACATTTGAGGACGTCGTCTCGGGCTTTGGGAAACACTGATTGACACGTAGTCGACAGATCAATCGATCTTTAGTTGCAGCTCTTGTTTGGAGACCGTCGTCCTCGTGGTGACCATAAACCGTTGGTGAAGGTCAGGGAACGACGCAGACGGTTGGCTGGAACCAGGAAATGAAAAGCAGTGTGTTAAATGTTATTCTGACCCGTTCGTCATCATCATCAGCCACAGTCTTCCTCTGCTCCTGTCATAATCACTCCGGCCACTAGCGGGCGTTGTGTCCTGAATGTAAAAGCATCGTTTGGGCGCTTTGCTGTCGCGACTCAGCTGATATCAGACAGAAACGTCAGCGAGCTGACATCGTGTCCTCTCTGGACCAGGACCAGGACGTATCCGACTGACGTCATTCTATGTCCACGCTGATGAGTAACCATGACAACAGGCTGGTTTTGCTAGAGTTTTAAGAGTGGTGTGACATTCAGATCTTATGTAACAGAGTGAAACAGACTCTTTCTGTTGAGGAGTCACAAACTGAAACAAACGACTGAATGCAGAAACTGTAAAGGGTAATTTGGGCGTCCACATACATTTGGCCATGTGCTGGATGTGCACCGTATCAGTATGATGTATGATGTGGACGTTTGTCTCCAGGGAGAGCAGTGAATATGAAGTATGATAAAAACTTCACACTGTTTGTTTGGTGGAAACAAAAATAGAAAAAGATCTGAAGAGTACACCAACAGATCTATTTTAGTCACCGTGGTGATTTCAGCTCATAATGAGAATGAGGAAGTGTTCACATCCTTTACTGAAGTAAAAGTACTAAAACCTCAGAGTACAACAAACAAACACCTTTTTACAAGTCCTGCAGTGAAAATGTTATGAAAAGTATGTGAGTATAATCAGCAAAAAGTATTAAAGTAAAAGTACTGAGTGCAGTAAAATGTCCCTGTGACTGTTCTCCTGTTCTGCTGTTCTCCTGTTCTGCTGTTCTCCTGTTCTATCTGTTCTCCTGTTCTGCTGTTCTCCTGTTCTATCTGTTCTCCTGTTCTGCTGTTCTCCTGTTCTATCTGTTCTCCTGTTCTCCTGTTCTCTCTGATCTCATCAGATTACTGTGACTCAGTCGTTCATGTCAAAGCAGGATTTTACTGTTGGAGCTGGTTGAGCTTCATTTGAACTAATGATTCTTTTCATTCTGGATCAATCAGCTGATTATTTCCTCCATTAATCGATCGATCGATCGGTTTGGAAACATTGTGAAAATAGTGAGAAATGTGGTGACGATGAGACCAAAGTGACGCCTTCACAGTGTTTGTTTAGTCCAAAGCTCCACATTGTTACAAACACATTCAGATCATTCAGAGGAAAAGCAGCAAATCAAACATCAAATGATTCTTCATGAAGATCATCAAAGTTATTTGATTGATTGAACTGATCTGATGACGCTCTGACGGTGTGTGTGTGTGTGCGTGTGTGTGTGTGTGTGTGTGTGTGTTGCTTCAGGAGAACGGCGTGGAGTTCGAGGCTTGTCTCGTGGCCCAGTGCGACTCTCTGATCGAGGCGCTCACCAGGCAGAAAGCCAAACTGCTCACCAAGGTCACCAAGGAGAAGGAGTACAAGCTGAAGGTGGGATGACTCTTCCTCTGTCTGTGAGACGAACGTGACTCAGCCCAGACGTTCCTTACTGACTTTATCAACATGAACAACATGAGCCTGTTATCAGTGCAGCTAATCCTCCTCTCTGCATCAGCCACTCAGACAAATAACCTCAAGTGAGAAGCATATTTAACCTCTTAATGCCGATAGTCGTGAATTCGCATCACATCGCTTTAATCCAATCCATTCCTCTGATGCCGGTTTGTGCACATTCAACACACACCTGGGAACCTTTGGCAGGCACTGGTTTCTGGTTGGACGGGTCAAAGTGAAAACTACACCTGTTGTGTTGTCGTTACAATTTAATGGTTTTAAGCCAATTTTGTGGCTGTTTTGATGAAATAGATGAATTTTGTGGCTTTTATGATGCACATTTATGAATTTTAAAAAAAAAGTATTTTTATTGCATTTAAGCATTAACGCCTGTTGTGGCTAATTTGCATCATACCTAAATTTATATCTGTTGTTTGTGCTACAGAAAAATTAACAAACTCCTCTTAATTTAGGATCAATTTGAAAGCAAAAACACAAAGAATTAATTTTTTAATATAATTCTAAATAAATTCAGGCATCAAGGGGTTAATACTCTAATAATAATAGACTTTATTCATGCAGCACAATGCTACAAAGTCCTTTACAAAATCAAATGAGAATAAAACCGGGCAGATAAAATAATAGCAAGGTCAACACTAAGAAATAAAGAATAAAATTAAACATTTTAAAAACGTTTAAAAAAGAAAAGTATTGATTTTGAGAGATGGGATTGAATTCTGTCTGACTGCTCCCACCACACTTCCTGTTTGCCTCTTCCTCTCCAGCACCTCTTCACACGCTAATAATCAGCAGGACATTAAAATAAACTGTGAAACAAATAAAATCTACTTCCAAAAGCGTCAAACATTTCTCTTTAATGTTCAGTATTAAACATCCTCAGTTATAATCAATCAATCAATAACCTTTAATGAGCTCTGACAGCTCGACTCCTCGTTCAAATTCATGAGCAGAGCTCAAACGTCGTGATGTGAAACAAGCAGCTCTGTTCTAACAGCGAGAAAAATCTGAAACACCTGAAGCAGTTTCAGCCCTGAAACAGGTTTCCGTCCAGCGGTCCGCCTTTCGCTCCGTTAATCCTCCGATGGGGGTTTCCTAAGTCGCATCACATGGACGCCTGCCCGGCCTCAACGTGCCCACCGACCGACTGACCGTCTGGCCGGCGGCGGGGGGAGGGGGCGTTTGGACGGAGGCCCCGAGGACAGCTGCTGTCATTATCTGCAGGCCGGGGGTTGAGATTTAGCCAGAGGGCAACGAGCTGGAGCAAGAGAAGAAGAGCTCATAAACCGCGAGGAAGGATTCAGGATGTTTGTCTCTAACTGATGAAACGGCCGACGTGTTAGACCCAAAACCAAAAGCCAGAACCACGATCAGAGTCCAGCACGTAGAAGTACACAGAATGAATCCATGCATCTGCAAAAAGGAGACAAAAACTGTGAAACAAACAAAAAGCTGAAGTTTTAGAGGTAACTTAAAAGATTCTGCAGACCTCAGACCTTCAGGCAGGTGGTTTCAGAGCCGAGGGGCCCCGACTGCAAACGCCTGGGGGCCTTAAAAGATAACTTTTGTTTTTTACAACCTGGACTTAGAAATTAGCCCCAGAGGAGCGGCGCGTATATCCATATAATGCGAGTACTCGGGGCATCCATGCGCAGCCTCTATAAACGCATAATCTGCAGAAACTCTTCATATTCCAATATTTAGTTATGATATGCTGGTGCTATTCCCCTCTGAGCCCGTGGTGACATGTTATCAACATCCAGCGTCTCTAGACAACTACCTCTGACGTGGATGATGTCATTACTGAATGCCGCGCGCTGCGAGCAGCCAGCCACAACACGGCTGACTCTGCGGCGGTCGGCTACGAATACGCAATAACGAACCACAGCTGTGTGCTGGATTACATTCAAACGGATAAAAGTGGATCAGATTGTGCAAATTAAATTTTAAAGTGGAATCTCACACATGGTCTGGTTTTCACGCTGAATCCACGCAGAGCTCAGAAGAAACTGAACGGTTTGAATCTCAGGAGCAGCTCGTGTTTGTTCTGTGAAGACTCAGTGATGTAACTGCAGTTCCCAGAAAGCACGACGCTTTTCATGTCCCGGTGGAGGGGGGGGGGGTTCAGGCTCCGAACCATCATCTATTTCAGTGGATCTTCATATTCTCGGCCCGTGAGCTCGCCCTTTGGCCTCTCCGTTTTTCAAAGCGCTCACAAGCCTTTTAATCTGGTTTTGCAGCCAGACACAAAACCCAAAAATAAAAAAACATAATCTAAAGACTGTGTCTACACCAAGAAAGGCAGATGTTCAGAAAATTCACCAAAGCCGGAGCTTAATCCGTTAAAAGCAACATATTCTGCTTTCCTCTTTCAAAGAACAGCCAGAAATACTCGCTGCGTCCGTGCTGTCAGGAGAAACACCTCCAGCTGTTACATGTGGAGGTGTTCACAGTAATTACCCCTGATGACGACGTCACAGTGTTCCCCCCAGTGGAAGACTGACGGCTGAATGTGACGCTGCACATGTGCAACCAAATCTAAAAAGACATCAGACGCGTGGATTTGCTCGTGTTTTCCTTCAGTTGAGCTCTCAGGGCTGTTCGACATGAGAGGACGATGTCAGATATCACATGTTGACGGCTGATTAAAGAGACGTTATGCTGCAGGCTGCAGTCAGATTCTGAGCCACTCACCTGTACAGGACACAAATATTTCTATTTACACACCTGTGAGGACCTCGCTGACACACTGCTGACACTGATCAGCGATGGCTCGGACTCACCTCCACCGCCTCACCTGTGGTCGGGCTGCACGCGGCGCCCTGCAGCTCCACTGATTTCATACGTCAGAGATCGCGTGCAGGTCTCGTCCAGCTCTGCTGCGTGTATGCAAACAGCTGCCGCTCCAGAGGTCTGACAAGCTGCTTCAAGTGATCACCTGAGTCCGCGTCAGGTGAAGATCGCTGGTGTGGAGTCAGCTGATCAGACGTCTGCAGCTGCTCCTCACCTCTGCGGCGTTAGCTGCTACTAGCATGGCACGGCTGAATCTGCAGCGGCTGGATGGATGGACAAACGTACGCACATTCTTTAACTCGTGTCCTCACAAAGACACACATTCACCAGCAGCTGATGGATTAATATTCACTTCAGTCCCACAGATCAGAGCGTCTGAGTCTCTCTGTGAATGAGATTAACGTTCATCTGACCTCTCCATCAGTCCTGCCGCTCTCATGCTGCTGATCTTTACATTTGACTCAAACACTCACAGACCTGGAACATAAACTGCACATCTAAGCAAAAAGCAATAGATGGAAGCACAGCAACGAGCACGATGAGCTCACGTCATTTCTTTTCTACAACATTAGCTAAAGGTCCATGTGCTCGCGCTCCAAAAACCACCAAACCGGTCTGAAAACGTTGCTGTGAGCTGATCTGAGTGCAGCTCAGAGAGTGATGGAGGGGCTGTGAGGCTCTGCCATCTTAAACCTGTGCTTGCATCAACACGTTTGTGCGTTCGCACCCTCACGCTCATCTCATGTGCATGCGGAGCATATTGAAAAAGGCCTTGAAGCAGACCTGCAGGAGTGTGGGGGAGGCAGCTGACGGCTCGTCTCAGCGGGGCTGAAGGAAATTGAATTAAATCTGTGATTTGCTCAGTCTTCACGCTTCACGTTGTTTACGCAGCAGATAAGAGCCGACCTGAGCTGAAAGCTCGTTTTCTCCTGGCAAATAGTCTGAGTGTCTGTGCTGCAGGGTGGAGTTCAGGTGACACACAGCGACAAAAACACCTTGAATGACCTTTAACTGACCTTTCGTTCGTACTTTAATCCTGAATCCTTCAACAGAAGAGACTCGAAGCCGAACCTGTTCACTCAGACGCAACCAAACAGCTGATTTACACAAACCCGCTTCACTGATTTCACACACGAGTTAAGAATATTACAATTTAAACATCCAAAACAACACAAAGCTAAGACACAAAGGCATGAATACATTTATGAATAAAGATATACGAAGTTTTAATATTATTATTAAACTGCTGCATTATTCATATTTAACATCTGCTAACATCTGTGTGTAAAATGTATCTCGCCAGTTTTCATCCAATATGTCTGCTGTGGGCTTCACACACACACACACACACACACACACACGCACATGCATACACACACAGGCACACGCACACACACGCACGCACACACACACGCATGCACGCACACACACACGCACACACACACACACATGCACACACACACACACACACACACACACGCACATGCATACACACACAGGCACACGCACACACACGCACACACACACACACACACACACGCACACACACGCATGCACACGCACATGCACACACACACACACGCACATGCATACACACACAGGCACACGCACACACACGCACGCACGCACACACACACGCATGCACGCACACACACACACACACACACACACACACACACATTGTTTTGCTCCTCTCTCAGCTGACTCTTCACGCTCTTCATCTTTCAGTTCATACAGCAGCTGACAGGTGAATAATTAACTGTGATCTCATTAACCGCCAAATAAACGAGGGGGCCAATTTTCAGACGCCGTCTGATTAACTTGTTAAATCGTTTAGGCGGCCGTCGGTTAACGGCGTAATTAATGATCTTTGATTTGCCGACATCACAAGACACAAGTTTTCTCCTGCTTCACCTTTGAAAAGTTGATGTATGTGTGCAGCACACATACGTGCAGCACGTATGGAACATGTTCCTGCATTATGTGCTGCACATGTATGGAACATGTTCCATACGTGTTGTGCTCTGAGCAGATGGTCAGAGGTCGCTGATCAGCTGGTGCAGCTATTAATGCAAACAAAAGGCTAATAAGACGTTGACAGTTCGCTGAGTTTCAATTAGCTGCTGTGACACCTGTCCAAACCTCATCTCCCTCCTGCTCAGCGTTCAGACACCAGGTAGCATGTGGTGTGTGCACCCTCAGCTACGCCCTCAGCTGCACCCTCAGCTGCACCCTGCCAGCTCATGTGCTGAGCAGAGTGTTGGAGTTTTTCTCTGTCTGCCCTCTGGACTTTGTTTTTGTTGGCTGCGTTAGCTCGGGCTGTTCTGCTGTTGTTCACTTCATAGCTGCTACAACCAGATGTCTGAGCTGCATTTTCTAAATACTCATACTGCAGTTTGTGTTCTCTGCACAGAAAGTTGTCGTTCGTTCTGAAATTGACTTTAACAGAAATGCTGCGCGACACCAAAATCGGACCTGCAGAACGAACTAAATTTACTGCCGGGGGGGAGATGCATCTTATTTATGTAACGTTTGATCTGTGTCTGTCAGGTGGTGCGTGACCAGATCACACACTGCACCATGAAGCTACGTCAGACCACCGGCATGATGGAGTACTGCCTGGAAGTCCTGAAAGAGAACGACCCCAGTGGTTTCCTGCAGGTACCTCACCCACTGTGTGTGTGTGTGTGTGTGTGTGTGAATAGTTTGGACATGCCTGCACTAAACCAACAGTTAATGTATCCTGTAGCGAGCAGCACCGCAGAGTACCGCAGCTTCTTATGGCGTTAAAACGATGCTAAACTACAGTAGGTGGAGGAGTGTGGAGCAGAGGAAGAGGAGATATCAGGCGTCTCTTCAGGGAGACTGCTGATCATGATGAAAGAGACGAATAAACACCAGCCTTAAAACTGAAGACTTTCAGAGATCAAACACGAGGCAAACAGTCCAGAGTCTCACTGTACACTTCAAAAAATATCTCCTTTTCATGTGTTTACCACCAAAACTGACGAAAAGAGAGTTCAGAGGAGGCAGGAAGCACACACACACACACACACACACACACACACACACACACACACAGCTGATCTATTTTTAATTGACCCGACATGTTTAGTTATCAGCAGGCTCAGGCGCTCGATCGCTGATCAATAGTTATTGATCTGTGCATGTTAGGTCAAACTGAGAAAAGGTCAAATGTGAAGAAACAGAACACTTCTCGTTGTTTTATCAGCTCGATTCTTTGTGACTCGCTCTAATTTTCATGGATTGATTTTGAATTGATGACATCACTTTTATAAAACACAGCTGAATCAAATGAATTTTACAGGCTTTGTATTTGTGATCAATAACTTCTTCTGCAGCAGATCTTCTTCTGAATCTTCAGTAAATCTATGGAGATTTCTCTTTCTGGAGTTCTGCACCTCTCTGGGGTCTCATTGACCCAAACATGATGATTTAATGCTCTACATTTCTTTCCATAGAGCATGTTTGTTCATGCATGGCTCATATAACTAAAATATAAAATATTTCCTGCTTTCATTCAATAACTTTGCTTTATGGTATCAACACGTGTTCCCACTCGTATTATAGACTTCCTCCAGAGGCAACCACATAAAGACTGCAGGGTCCTTTAAAGCCCTCAGCTACATTTATGGCTGTCTGGACTTCTATTGAATTACACAAGACGCTTCCGCCTATGAATGATTTCTCCTCCTGCAGAGGGATGGAGACAGAGTAAGGTGAAGGAGAGAGATGAGAGATCAAAGACACACGCAGAGATCCCTGTGCTTCCATTTCATCTGAATATTTCATCATGTATTGATTATGTGGTTCATTACGGCTGCCGACGCCTGGAGGTTTTATTATTTATTCGTGCTGAGTGTAAGTTCAGGAACATTTGTAAATACAGCACAGCTAATCTGAAGTGAAGAAATGAAGCTGAATGGAGCCATTTACGTTTTAATGCTGGAGGGTGAATTTCCTCGACCGGATCAGGTTTTTTTTGCAGCTGAGTGTAGTTTGATGTAATGTATTCACTTCCCTGCGGCGGTGAAGCTCTTACCAGCAGACGAGGGTCTAATTCTCCGCCTTAAATATTTGAACTGCGCTAATGCGTGCCTCATTTCACTTGTCAGACACAATGTAATGAAGCCAGGCCACTGGAACAGATCCCAGAACAGAGGGGCTGTTCTGTGTGTGGGGACGGTACCACTGCTGCACTGCAAGCAGGATTAAATGTAAATGTTGAATGTAGTTTGTTTGACTGCACGTGTCTCTGCCCGGGCTCGTCTTCCTCCACTGTACAGCTCCTCTGCATCACTATGTGTGTGTGTGTGTAGATCTCAGACGCCCTGATCAAGCGGGTGACATCGTCTCAGGACCAGTGGGTGAAAGGGGCCCTGGAGCCAAAAGTAGGCCCCGAGTTTGACCTCACCCTGAACACCGACTCGCTGCTGCAGACCATCCTGCTGCTGGACTTCTGCCAGGGCAAAGGTAAACATACAGCAGCACACGCCTCCTCTTCAGCTGCCAGCTTTAAATCCTGTTCACAGCCTCTCTGTGTTATTTCACGTGCTGCTGTGCAATGAGCCTTTTTATTCTAATTTCTAATCATTTTTGTCATGATTTAATTTTATTTCTAACTTCTCTGTAATAGCATTGTGGCAAAGTCCTCCATCAGTTTAGAATTGCACTCATTAACATTGAAAAACATTGAAATCAGTGTAGCTGAGGCCAAGATATCCCGACTTCCAGTGCATATTATGGATGAAGCTCCAAAAACTCTGGATCCTGCATTTCCCTAACCTGACGCACCAGATGGTTTGTTGGACAGAAGCGTCTGAGAAGTCTTTGGAAACTGTTCAGAAAAGAGCAGAGGCTTTAAAAAATGCCTGGCAGGTGATTGGATAAACCACCTCTCTATCACGGCTAACTCATGGACTCGTGCTGAAGCCAGTCGGAACATCTTTTCCTGAAGAAAAGCCTTCAGCGTCGTTTCGCTTTTGCTTCAATGAAGGAATGCTGCTTTGTTCTGGTAGCAGTGGCGTGCACAGCCTTTTTGAAGGGGAGGGGTGAAAAGGATTTCACTTGAGCACGCATTTTGGCGTCCCAGAGGGCACTTTAGTGCGCGTTTTTCAACAATTGGGCCCCCCCTCTGTGCACGCCACTGTCTGGTAGCACTGATGCGGCAGCAGCATGTAAGCTAACTTCTTGAGGAGCTGCCGTTGTTGGTTTCAAAAGGAATAGTTGCGCTGATGTCACATTGAAACCACACCTGCCCGCAGCTGCTAGGAGTTCCTCGCAGGTCTCTGATTGGTCTGAATGAAGGTGGTTCGACCACAGATGAATAACTTGAAGTCTGGCCAGACGGATTTTCGGCGAGTCTGATCTCGCAAATCCAGCTGCCTCGCAAAGTACACATTCCCCATCGTGCTACTGTTGTTTATGCTAATTGTGTCATTGTGGCGCGCTAACAACTAACTAATTGTTTGTAATTCCAAGCAACCAAAATGGAAAGTTGGATCAGAAATGTCAAAAACAAACTACATGTCAATAAAATGTTGATAAAAGGCCTGCACAGCCGCCATTCAAATAAAACCCAACATGAACACGAATACAACTGATTTCAAAGAAGCTACATACAGTTTGTTAGTATCTGGTTTCGCTGGATAATAAAATGATAATAATCAGGCTTATGTTACGTTGAACTTCATGAGTATAATCCATGTAAATCCCCTTTAAACAGGCTCGATGAATAAATCAACTCGACATGCACAAACATATTCAAACATCCTTGACCTGAAGCAAAAAAAACAGCCTCTTGACGATGTGTTTCATAACCAACGAACAACATTTGCTTCGTGCCACTGTTCCCTTCAGAGGTTCCTTCAAGATGCACAACAAGATGCACAGCTGATTAGCTATTCATTGGCTGTTGCTACCCAGCAACCGGTTGATGTGCATGAGTAAACACGGCGTCCTTTACCTTCAAACCTCTGCAGAGGTTCCTCAGCTGGGTTGTTAATGTACATTAAATATGGAATCAGCGCCATGCATATTTTATTTTGATACTGCTCCGCTGAGGCAGCAAACATTAGATGTTTTCTTTGCAGATGTGGATTCAATCTTACTAAAATACAAAATAATGCCCCTTATTCTTGCATGTATAATGCATTGTGATCCATTACAGATCCATTAAAAGCTATATAATCATCACATAATTGATGAAATTACATGAAGAATGTGACCCAGATCTGCAGGTCTTGGCCTTGGTTGAGTTGCATTTAAAGGAGAATCTCTAATTTCCCCCAGTGAAGACAATCAGAGTCGGCTTTGGTCGTCCCTCCTTTCTTCTTTCAGGCCCGTGTCATGAAAAACATCTGTACGTCCCCCCAGCTTGGCATCCCACTGATCGTCCAGAACAAAGCGATGGAGTTTAACTGACCATTTCATGTCTTTGATTTCTAGTCTTTGACATCCTGAGAAGCAACACATTGTCGGAGACGTTCTGAATCACAAGCAGCCTGAAAGTATTCGGACACCAGTGTCCTCACTGGTACAACCCTGTTTGAACTTGTTTGACTGCTGCTTCTTATTCTGTTCCTGCTGTATTTACTTTATCACGTTCAGCCTCCAGATACATTACAAAACAGCGAAAAAACATTTTATTCTGAGAGTGAAAAAGCTCTTTCTGGATTGAGTTTATCTTAAGGAACTGTGTTTTGATGCAGCAGTATCGGCATCAGTGGAAAGTCTTAATTTCTTCTATTTTTTCCTGTAATTTTATGCTGTCGTGTGATGTGGGGAAAATTAAGGGTAAAGATAAGAATTTGTAATACAAACACCTTCGTCTGTGTTTGAGGTTCAGATTAAAGATAAATCCTCTTGTATTTTAGTAATTCAGATGATGAAATAAAGTCAGAACAAGACTGATGACCAAAATAATTTTGAAAATAACCAGGTTAAAAAAACAGGACTCTAAGATGCATTAACTAAAACACTGATGCAAATCAAGCTGAGGAACCATCACATGCTTGAAAAGAGCACAAAGCACACAAATAGTCCCATTTTTGACCAAACCTTCATATCTGTCCCCTGAAGTCTTTGTGTCGTTGCAGCGTTTCCTGATCTAAAATCAGATAATGGCTGCAAACCTCTGTTGTGCTCTAATTTGCAGATGATACTCTGCTTTACATTGACATACTTTTCAACAATGTTTCCGTCATCTTTAAAAATAACTAAGATATGTTCTGATATAAAATGGTTATGAATCATAATAATCTGACCTACAGTCAGTGTTGTGTTCAGAAAATGATTAGCTTTATGTTTCTCTTGACCTCCATTAGGGAGACTATTTTTTCATTGTGTATGGTTGCGATATGACTTTTGTGTCTCGCTGGTCATTTTGTTTTACTCTCGACATCTTTGGAAAAGAGGACGTGCCTGAAGTGATTTTTTTAGGCTCAGATAACAAATGAATGAATGAATGAATGAATGAGTTCACTTTTTAATGCGATCGGTGTGAATTTCTGGTCTCACGCTGGCTCTCACTGTCACTTCCAGCTGCTTTGTCCACCACCTTCTGTCCATGCGCTCTTGTATTAAAACCAAACCGTGGTCATGTTTCCAGATGTGCAGGAGAGTCCGTTATTG
Source organism: Chelmon rostratus (assembly GCF_017976325.1). Taxonomy (NCBI): domain Eukaryota; kingdom Metazoa; phylum Chordata; class Actinopteri; order Chaetodontiformes; family Chaetodontidae; genus Chelmon; species Chelmon rostratus. The sequence goes on from NC_055675.1 coordinate 23,890,627, forward strand.
AAACAAATGCAGGCAGCAGGCAGTGCTGAGGCTGACGTGGAGACAGAGAGCCCAGGAGGTATTTCACAGACTTTTCACAGTAAACCTTTGTCCCTCCTTCCTCGTCCCTCAGCCCCGACAGCCCTCATGGCCGTTCTGGCTGGACACCCTCTGGTCTTTTTGTCCCATGGCGTCTACCTGGTCTCTTTCCTCTGCATGGTTGTCGTTTTCCAGCTCCCGTCCAATGAACGGCACCTCCGCCGAGTCGTGCTGCCTTCACTGGAACACAAAGATCCCACAATCGACACGCATTTGTAGCCTGAAGTACTTCTCTGCTTCTCATGTTAGACTGTGGTTACTAATTCCTGCACCTTTAATGTAATAATTTCATTCCAAACAATATGTGTTGCTGTTGTTGCACAACACAATGAAAGCATAAAGCGGAGGAAATGTGTATTAAAAATTATCCTCCAAATCTTGCAGTTGGATGAATCAAAGAACTATTTTGGCTACAAATGCAGTGAAACGTGTTGAAGTTGGACGTCGATATTGATGTGTGCACCGTGGTTTGCATCGATCCTGCTGTGTTGTTTCCTCTGTCACGACTGCCGCCCGCCCTCCGTCTCCTCACCGCTGCTTCGGTCCAGATAACACATGAAGGACTGATGTGAAGCAGATCCACCGCCCTGAGACCTCCACCCGTGTGTCCGCTGGTTATTTTGACCCTGTTTTTCTGTGTTTGTTTCAGGAAAAAGCAGTTTCTTCCTGTTCGTTTTCCACCACAGGGGTCAAACAGTGTCTTTTTATGAGAAAAAGCCTTTGATATAATGTTGACTGTCCTGCCCTGAATGAGGCTGCTAACGTGTCTCAATCTGTCAGGCCGGGACTCAGATCAGGACTCAGACGCAGAGATTTGAATTCACAGATCTTTATTAACTCAACCCAAGTTCCACTTCGCTGAGTGTCAAACAAATAGGCTATATAAATTATACTAGGCACAAAGGCTATAACGAGGAATATAAAGGATAAGAAGCTAACAAAGAAACACAAAACGCTCACTAAGAGGATAACTATGGAAAACACTACGATAATAAAATAACGAAAATCACTCCGAACGGAGGAAAACTCAAAGAACTAGGATTAGCGAAACTAGGTAAGGAAAACTAAGAAATCAAACACACTCCTGAAAAACAGAGGAACTAGAATCTAAACACAAAAACAGAAACAACAGAAAATCACTCTAATAAGAGGAAAACAATTCGGCTGAGGTCCATGACAGGAAAATAAATCAGAAACTAGGATATCAAAGTTACAAAACAAAAACACTCACCAGGAGGAAACAAGAGCTTACGAGACAAGGACTGTGGCTGTGGCAAGGACAAACGGGGAAGACAGGCTCGGGTGAATCGCCGACGGACAAAGACACTCTGGCACAAGACAAGGGAGACGCAGACTATTTAACACGTGGAGGGTAATCAGGAACAGGTGGAGACAACAGGTGATCAGGGCGGACACACGGGACACATGAGGAAGGGCAAGTGCTCTGAAACGAGAGGAGAGTTAGACCTTCAAAATAAAACAGGAAATGACAAGACAACAACCCCATGACAAGACAGACCTCACTGCGGTGTGACACAATCGTTTTTTCCCCCCTGATCAGATCATAACGAACGCCACGTTCTAATTGGGTGGAACTTTTTGGCAACAAACACTGTTTAAATAATTGCTGCTGGAAGCTTCAGCAGTCTTCAAAGCTTGAATCGGCGTACCCCTCTGCACCACCAGTACTGCTACACCAGCAGGGGTGTCGAGTCCTCAGACGTAAAGCCTCCACCCAGCTGTTGTCCCGTGAATGAACCCGGAGGTCTTTCACCTTAAAGGCTTTACTTTTTTTTAATCTCCCACTAGATCCACTTTAAAGCTCCTCTTTCTCTCCCTTCAGTTTTGTTTAAAAGCAAGCAGCCAACTGACGACGTCACCCTGTTTGTCCTCCTTTTCTCCTCTTCCTCCGTCCACCCTTTCACCCCCCATCATTACGTCTCATCCATCCTTTTCGCCCCACAGTGGAGGCCGGACCCTCGGTGCCAGCGGCGCCTCTCCTGCAGCTGGAGAAGTGCTGCACCAGGAACAACAGCGCCACCCTGGCCTGGAGGGTCATTGCGCCCCCTGGCAGCCCCATCGAGGGCTACATCCTGGAGCTGGATGACGGCAACGGAGGACAGTACAGGGTGGGTGCTTCAGTCAGAATACACACCATCTGTTAGGGTACAAGATTTAAAAGTAATATGACAGTAATCTAACCTGAACTGCAGTAAGATAAGTCTCTTCTGTTGCTCGTCTTTTTTATTTTATTATGAATAATCCACATGCTGCTCAGCTCTGACGAACATGTGCTCCATCACCAAACCAGCTTTGCAAGTTCATGACTTCTCCTCTTTACTGGAGTCCGTGTGGCAGCGAACATACATGTGCATACATTTAATCTGCATTTGTCATGATGCCGCTAAAATGTGTATGCGTGTGTGTGTGTGTGTGTGTGTGTGTCTCAGGAGGTGTATGTGGGGAAGGAGACAGTGTGTACGGTGGACGGCCTCCATTTTAACAGCTCCTACAATGCCAGAGTGAAAGCCTACAACGGCGTCGGCGTGGGGCCATACAGCAAGACTGTGGTGCTCAAGACCTCTGATGGTAGGGTGTGTGTGTGTGTGTGAGAGAGAGAGAGAGAGAGAGACATCTGTCACATATAGAATAATGTCTTTGATTGTCTTGGTTCATAAATCACATTAATCTATAAAATGAATTAAAGAAGCTTCTTAGAGGAAGAGTCTGGAGGTCCTTCAAAGTAAAAGCATGTCATGCTTTATACACAGACACTGAAAAGAGAAGAAGAGGATGATGAAAGGAAAGGAAAGGAAAGAGGAGCACAGGAATGGAAAGAAAGGTAGACAGAAGAAGAGAAAGGGAAGGAGAGGAGTCGACAAGGAAGGAAAGGGAAGGAGAGGGGAGGAAAGTAAAGGGAAGGAGGAGACAAGAACAGAAAGCCAAAAAAAAGGAGGCCAAATGGAAGCAAATGAAGGAAGTGGAGAAGGAAGAAAGGAAAGGAGAGAGAAAAGAATGGAAAATAAAAAGTTGACGGGAGCAAATGAAGGGAAAGAAAAGGGCAGAAAAAAGGAGGGAAAAAAAGGGATAATGACAAAATCTTTCATAATCGCCGCAGTGGGATGAGGATGGAAAGTTTTCCTAAGTCACACACACACACACACACACGCACACGCACACACACACGCACACGCACACGCACACACACACACACACACACTAACAATGGGCATTAGTCTGTTTTCTGGCTGATAACTGTTCATCCGCCGCCCTCTTTTTTTCCTCTCTCATCTTTTTTTCAACTCGACCTCCTTTTCTGTCTCTCACCCTCATCGCCTCCTCCTCCTCCTCCTCCTCCTCCTCCTCCTCCTGCTCCTCTTTCCTCGAGGACTGTAGCTTCTTTTCAGCCACACAGAGGAGGGAAATTATGGGATGTGACTCTTGTTGGCATGACAAGTGAAAGAGCAGGAGACAAAAGCTGCAAAACAAACGCTGATTTTGATGCACACACCAAAAACGATGTGGCAGAATTTACCTGTGTGTGTGTGTGTGTGGACATATTGGATGTGTCACCTCTTATTAAATCCTGCAGGATGTTGTTGTAGTGAGCTGATGAAGCTTTTCTGTCCTCAGGCCCAAATGTGTCCCTGATGTTTCAACCTTCAGCTGTAAAATCATATTATTATCACGTGACTCTATGATACCAGCAGATGTTCATCCAATCACAGTGCAGCCTTGTGCACATTAAGACTGTCGAAAATGACATGCATGAAGCCACTTTTCAGCTGAATGAAGTGAGGCAGAGCTACTTCCTGTTCATCAAAGCAAATCAATCAGCACATTTACACATTTCCATCATGACTGTTGCTTATATGACACAAAGTCAGCTGTTTCCTGAGGCTGTTGTACACATACTGTACATACAGGTAAGATGTTTATGTGGACAGGAAGTTATTCTTGTTATTCAAATAAACTGAGCAGGTTTATGTCTTCAGCATCAACATGATGCAAAGCCACTAAAATGTCTTAATAAAACATCTCAAGTCTTGATGGCACTCCAGTCTGAAAAGTGAAGACCAGCAGGTTGTTGTGGCTTCACCTCTGACGGCTGTCTCCTCCCTGCAGTGGCCTGGTTCACCTTTGACCCCACCACAGCTCATCGCGACATTGTTCTGTCCAATGAAAACCAGACAGTGAGCTGCAACAGCTACGACGACCGCGTGGTGCTGGGAACCGCTGCCTTCTCAAAGGTAAACTCGTGTGTCGATCAGGAGTTCACTAAATAAAGTTTACATCATTTCCACCAGTATTGAAATATATTCCACTTCCTCGTGGATCTCAGGGCACCCACTACTGGGAGGTCAGCATTGATCGCTATGACAACCACCCGGACCCTGCGTTTGGCGTGGCGAGGATCAACACCATGAAGGACATGATGCTGGGGAAAGATGACAAGGCGTGGGCCATGTATGTGGACAACAACCGCTCCTGGTTCATGCACAACAACTCCCACACCAACAGGTAGGTGCAGACTCTGGTATCATTGGATGGAAGCTACCAACAGCTGTTCTGTGTGTCACTGTTGAAGAACTTAAATCTGCACTGTGGGACTTCTGTCTCCCCCCTCTGGCAGTTAGAGGAATTACACAAACACTGTTGAGGTGTGCTTGAACGTAACAGATGTTCATTTATATGTTAAAGTCCTGAACTGCAGGTTTAAAGATGAACATCTGGTTTCACTGTTTTAAATGTTTCAGGTGTGTTTAGTGACGAGCTGATATTAGATTTAGATCTCACACACGCACACACACACACATGCATGAAATAACCTCACTCCTCAGCAGCTGGAGTTCTTTTTGCAAACCCTTCAAACACAATAACATCTATGAATACAACGTAAAGCATGAAGGAGCATTCAGACACACAGAGACGTCCTCTCATCTGACTGTCAATAAGAACAGCAGGAGACACAGACTGTGGAAGGTGGCGCTCTCTTATTCCATTCATTCCATTCCAACTAACAAACAGAAGAAGAAGACGACTTTCTGCACCAGCTCTCAGTGTCACAATGAAACCATCAAACCCTCATTAAACATTGATTCAAAGAAAATGTCTGTTTTTCACAGGAACGTCGAAAACCTCCGACTTTATCATCAGCGCGTGTCTGTTACATGTTGCTATGTAGCACATATTGATTCCTTCAGCTCTCACTCAGCCAGGCGTGGGGCCGGCGCCGCGCGTTTGTGCACAGAGTGTAGGGAAACATTGCGTCGTGTGTTTGTGCACAGAGCGGAGGGAAACATGGCGCCGTGTGTTTGTGCACAGAGCGGAGGGAAACATGGCGTCGTGTGTTTGTGCACAGAGTGTAGGGAAACATTGCGTCGTGTGTTTGTGCACAGAGCGGAGGGAAACATGGCGCCGTGTGTTTGTGCACAGAGCGGAGGGAAACATGGCGTTGCGTGTTTGCTTACATGTTCAGAGGCGGTTTCAGGAGCACAGCATCTCCCTTTCAGGACATTTCTTGTCTCCAGTAATCGGCCGTTTTTGTCACCCGTGCTGATGGATTCTGAATTCTCTGAGTTCTGATCAGCTTGTTCGGATTCAAACTGTAGTTACACTATGTCTCTCTCTGTGTGTGTGTGCGTGCGTGCGTGTAGGGCGGAGGGCGGCATCACTAAGGGCTCGACCGTGGGCGTCCTGCTGGATCTGACCAAACACACACTGACTTTCTACATCAACAAGGAGCAGCATGGACCGACTGCCTTCGAGAGCCTGGACGGGGTCTTTGTACCTGCAGTCAGCCTCAACAGAAACGTCCAGGTGTGTGTGTGTGTGTGTGTGTGTGTGTGTCCATGCATTGCTCATGTTATGGGGACATAAATCTGTTTAAACAGTGACGTTGTGGGGACTCGCCTTTCTTATGGGAACAAAATGCAGATGTCCAGAACATAAATCATTACATGTTTGGGTGAAGACTAGTGTTAAGGTTGGGTTAGTTTAGGTTTGGGTTAGTTTAGGTTTGGGTTGTGGTTAAGGTTAAGTTTAAGGTTAGGGTAATAATAAGGGTAATAATGGAAGTCTATGTAATGTTCCCAGATGTGATGGAAGCAAAGTCACATCACAAACTGAAGGTGCAGACCTGACGTATGTGTCTGTCGCTCAGACTGTGTCCAGGATGTAGACCGCACCGGACAGACAGATTATTGTCTATGTGTTACGAGTCCTAAAACTCCAGCCAGTTATCAAACATGTTCCCAAATTCATGAAGGTGTCGCTGCCTGTTCCAGGTGACCTTACTGACGGGCCTGGAGGTGCCAAAGAATACCAAACAGTAGGAGGTCCTTCCACCCGTCCCGTCGCCCTGGAAACCAACCAACGATGTCATACGCAGCCTCAGTCCACTCCCACATGGACCTCCTCCAGTCAGGTCTCTCATCCTTCTCCAGGTGCACTTTGTCTCAGTGTGAAACCCCGCTCCGAAATTTGGTCCGAAAGGAATAAATGTGTGTGTCGATTATTGGCTGTGAATCAGTTGATTGGAGCTTGTGGACGTCTCTGCAGAGAGGACTGGACTTACTGTGGATCATCACACTGTTTGCTTCCTGTTCCAGCTTCCTGTCATTCCAGCAGAAGGAAAATCCAGCCTTAAATTTCTCCTCGAGGCCTGACGTTAAACTGATCGACAGATTTCCCACACTGTGCTACGAAACAACGGCTTTTCATTTCACTGGTTCAGGTTTTGGAGCTCTTTAATTGAATTGAAGTGAAAGGGGAGGATTCAGCTGTGCTCACTGTCGCAGCTCTCTGAGGTCTGTTTACAGCTGTCTGCTCTGTGTCTCACACAAAGCGCCATGAAGATCGTCTGGTGCTGCCGTCAAAGAGGTTCACGCTCTGAGGTCGGCTTCGTTCCATTTCATTTTTCAGTCATGTGATGGATCAGAGTGGGAGGGGCCTGGCGGCGGCGGCGGCGTCTCGATTAGGGCTGCTGTTAACGATTAGTTTCATCATTGATTTATCGTTGTAAGAGACGTCTTCAAAGACTCATTATTGATGTTAATGAGTGACTGATGAGGCTCGATGAGGATTGGCTGTGTGTTTTTGAGGCTTGTCACTGAGGGGGGAGGAGTTTCTCTGAGGTGGAGAATGAAAAGGACGGACGGGCTTCAGTGACTGGACAGGTGACACAAACGAGATATAACATGCTGATTAGTGACCTGTTGAGGTGCTGGTTGGTGGATTTTGACAAACACATTTCCACTCTTTATGCTAAGCTAAGTTAGCCTGCTGGATGTAGCTTCATGTTTAAGCCACAAACATGAGAGTGGCGTCGACCTCTTTTGGCTCAAGAGAGCAAATCAGCAGATTTCCTGAAATGTGAAACTAATTTCCAAACACGTTAAATTCAGATTTCTCGTGTGCACACGACACATTTTTAATATGCATTCAATGATTTCTGCTAAAGTCGACATCTGTTTACGAGTGATGAGATTTATATTCCTGTTCTTCTCCACTAAAATCTGAACTCCAGTTCTGTGGCTTTGAGCGATGTCTGGCAGAAGTCTGCGGTGACTCAGCCACCGGCGTGTCGGTGAGGTCAGAGGTTAAAACCAGCCGGCGGGAGCTCGTCTTCATTCGGTTGCAGAAACCAGAATATTGTGTGCAAACAGTTGGTCCGGCTGAATTAATCAGAGTGAGACGACGAGGTGCACTGACCGCCTGCAGGAGCTTTTCCTGCAGCCTCTCCCAGACTCTGCTTTCACCCCAAACACTGAAGTGAAATGGAACTGAGCCAAACCTTCCTTCAGTTAGCTTCGATTAGCCTCCAGAGGCATGAGCAAAGTGTGGTGGTCTTCTAGGTGATCTGGTTCTGTGCTCATCTCTCAGTCTCTCTGCGGAGCGTCAGACGCTGTCGGGCTGAAAACGATGCTGAAAGGTCACATCAGGTACAGCTTCTCATCAGGGATGGGATACGGCAGCCTGGAGAGGACAGTAGCTTCAACGTTCAACCAAACCACTGTGACTGAGGCGAGAACGTGCTCGAACGTACGTCGCCGTGTACGTCCGATCACTCGGCGCAGCAGAGGATGGACGAGTTTGTTTGAAGGTTGTTTGATCTTGTTTCTGTTCCCTGTGATGTTGTGAGTGTGAGAGAGAAGTTAGAGACTGACCCGCCACACAAACACTGGAGTTATGTGCGAATGGAAACCTACAAACTGTAAATATGTGCGAGTTGTGATTATGACGGTGATATTAAGCATGGATTAAGCATCGAACAAGTTTACAACATATCTGAAGCTGTATTGTAAATAGTGTTCTGTATTACTGTCTTTGCTGACTGACGTTAAAGCCAGCCACGACCACAGCTCGCCCCCTGCTGGTGGACGGTGGCGACAACAGGATTCATGCATTTCTCCTCTCCTTCAATAAGAGCCGGCTTTTTCACACCTTTAAATCTTTGCTGACTTTTTAAAAAACTGTCAGCAAACATCACATTTCCTGTGAAAGGGCCACGTTTCTCAATATAACTTGCATCATTTACTATCTCATGATATCCAAATGTTTAATCAGGGACAAGAAATAGTCATTTATATTTTACAAGTTTTTATATAAACACGCTGACAAATTATAAATGCAGGCAGCACTGACATCTAACGAGTTATTTAAACTCTCAGTTCAACACAAACTTTAAATACACCTGAACAGAAACACAATGGAAATATTTCTTTTTTAACTGATATTTAGGTCTATTTTCAGTACAACAGCAGATTCATTATAATGTGTTAGCCTGTGGTTACCTTTTTTTTCTTCTAATAATCTAATTATAGAGCATTACAGAGGTATAATAAGATCTTTCAGCTTCGGTTGGTACTATTTTTGGGATTATATTTGTTTTTAATTAACAAACACGACTGAAGAATAACGATTGCGCCTTTTTGAGAGATGGATATGGGATTATGTATTTATTTATGAATCAAAGCTGTTACCTTAAATGTTAAATTTAAGACATTTACATCCCAGAACAGCAAACAGGAAGCAATTTAACCAACATTTAGGCCAAGCAGCTTCACTGGCTGTTTGCACCTGATGCTGCATTCAAGTAATGTGGGAAAGATGGATAATAAATATCCAGATCAAATGACTCGTGTAATGTGAAAGTAATGCGTGTAGTGATGAAGCTGCGTCTGACTCTGTTCTATGTAGCATTTTAGCATCTTTTAGCTCATTGTTTTGGCCTTTCACTTTACTCTCTGACTGCTCTCGTAGCATCTAAGACGCTCTAAAAACCCACTGTTTGCTAACTGTCCAACAGCAGACACACAGTTAGCGGCTAGCTGGTGAACACAGTGAAGCGTTTAGCATCTTAAGAGCCAGATATTTCCCTCAGCAGCTGGAGGAGACCAAAAACAGAGCTAAAAGAGAGAGAATAATGTAGCTACAATTGAATATTTGGTTTGCTAACAGGCTCAACAGCTTGAAAGGTGATTACATGTTATTGACATTGCAAAATTTTCTGCTGCCCCCAAGTGGCCAAAGGCTGTTACTGCAGGTTTAATGAATCATTTCATTGCATTTCTCATGATAAATCAAGGCAATAAGAATTAAATAAAAATAATTCAATTTGAATTTCTGAATTGAAAATTGGATTGAATTTAATCTGTATATGGTAGCAGTGCTTCCTGGAAGCGCTTCCATTTCCCATCCTCCCTGTATGACTTGAATGCAGCATTCGTGTTAAAGTCAGGATTTGAACCAGTTTCTCTCGACCCAGAAAGCAAACGTCTGACTATCTGCCAAAGGGGATTTTTTCTGATGCTCCCCCGACTGCCAGCCACCACCTAAGGGCTAAATCTGCATCATGGGAGGCTGTCGGCTCAGCCTCCCCCTCCAAACATCGTCCCACACCAGAGGAGAGGTGCGAAGTCAACCTGCCCCCAGGCTGACTTTGCTGTAACCAGGAGCAGATTTTAGGCCCAGGAGCGAAGTGAGGAGTCTATCATACAACCGCAGGGGGAGCGTTTCTATCTTCTGGTGTCTGCTGGCTGTGTTGATGTCAAAACGCCACACAGGAAGTCGTTACCGGAGGGACTCACGGCTAACAGAGGCTCAGAGAGCCAGACAGCCAATCAGGTCAAATGAGGTCACGCCTTTTCCTTTCAGAACAAAACTTTATGAGAAAAATCACGTATTTAAAATGAGTTACATTATAGTCACTCCCGTCTAGATGTGGTCTTGTATGGCATGTCCTCTCCCCACACTTACCCACCCATGAATGTCAGATATTTTACTAATTGAACTTCAGGACATGGTGCTGGGAGAAAGCACGTCACTGCTGATAACTAACTTCAACAGATGGCAGATCTATTTACTCCATAAAGTATGTAAATATATTTAATGACATATTTATTTTCTTTTGTATATTACCCTGTTGAATTTGTTCAGTGTGACAGCTGAAGGTTGCTGACGATGTGTCCTGTGTACGGCCGACAGCGGGGGGGCTGCGGGTTAAAAAGAGACACCTCAGCAGCTCAGCTAACAGCGTGAAACGTGTGATGTGCTGCAGATGAGCTTTAAATCTCCTCTGCTCCTTTTTTAAACATATAAATGACACAAAAAGCTGCTTCGAGGAAACGGCGTGAGAATTTGTGACCTCACCCAGACGCACACTGCCAGATCACACGTCTCGTTTCGCCGCCGTCGTCCCTCTGAACGCATCGTTTTCGTTGCTGGACGTTGTCTGTGTGACGGTTTACAAGGAGAAACTGGAGTGTTTGTGTGTGTTTCTTTGAAAAATGACCTCCATCTGTCCTGTCATGACCCCCCCGCTTCCTGCCAATGTAAATGTGAATGTTTTGTACGACTACATGGTTTGTATATGAGAAGCATTGTAACCGTATCATTTTAAAACCTTTACAGCGTGAAACACCACACACGCAAACGTCTCCTTTTTTTGGATCGTTTATAAAAACTAAATAAATTAACTGTGATGGAAAACGAGTCGACAAAGTGTCCAGTTTCCTGCATCAGCTTCCCGCCACGGTGCAGCTTCAGGGTCCATTCAACACGCCCACCAGCGACACCGTCTCGTGCTTTCCTGCAGACCGCGGCCTCACAGCTCACATCGTATTCAGCTCTCGTCCTCGTAACACTGCCAACAGTCCTGCAGGGAGCTGAGTCACTGCCCGAGTCTCAGACCGGCTTCTTCCATTTCCACATCCTGGAGGCTTCAATCTCTCACCTGCAAACATGAACACACACATTCAGCCGCTGTTAACACTCGAGTCCTTCAGCTTGGCTTAGTGTAGTTCTGAGACTAAAGTCCAGAGTGAAGACCAGCAGGTGTCCTGACACCTTTTCATTCATCCTCTCAGGTGATTTACACACACTCACCCTCATCTATTTGCCTCGCTTGTTGCCTTTGATCTTCTGGATCTCCTTGGAGCTGAGGATCAGCATGCCGTTCTTAAAGCGGCCCACCTGGCCTGTGGGGGCGGAGCCAGGACCAGAGGACACCTTCTTCTTCTTGCCCCTGGTGGAGATGACAGCACAGGAGGACGATTAGTTTGTGGTAACTGTGGATTTTTATGCTAAGACGAGCCAGACCTTCAGTATCTGACCTCACTAAAGCTCTTTTGGCCGATTAAGCACAAATTCCCACAGTAGTAGGGTTAATTAATTACGTAATTAATACAAGGACATACAGGTGTGATAATCAGGTGTATATTCAGACATGGCTGCCTCCCTCACCTTTGATTACTCTGCTTCTTCTTTTTCTTCAGGTCCTACAGAGCAGTGATACAGAGTGCAAGAAGAACATGTTAATGATTTAATTACAGTCCCAATAACCCTTTAACGAACAGAAGAACGACATCCATCTGCTCATAATGTCATTAGAACTGGGTCAGTCTGGATCACACCTGAGACTGACTGAAGGTGCGGGTCTTACCGGCTGAACCTCCTCCTTTGCTTTCTGCTTCTTCTCTTTGATTTGCTGCTGCATCTTCTTGTAGTTGACAAATTCCTTCTTTGGAGGCTGATTATCAGACAATAATTCATTCGTGAGTTTGTCTCTCTGTTATTAAAAAAATCTACAGACCTCTGCAGCTTGATGCTAATTAAATATTTCCATCACAAGTTTTGCTTACTCTGGCTCCCAGCATGATGGCTCTGTCCTGCTCGAACACCCGCTGCTGCTCCTTCTTATAGCCCGTGATCCCAAAGCGATGGACCTCGAGACGAGCCTGACGGCGAAACACGCAAGCACAGCGTGAGGCCAAACACGGGCTACATGCTACATGCTATGTGCTAGATAACTGAATTCATTCAGAGTGCAACAGTTTACAGTCTCATACAACAAAAAACTAAATAATGAAGCCATGAGAAAAAAAAAACACACACACACACACACACACACACACACACACACACACACACACACACACACACACACACCTTTTCCAAACTGAGTTCTTCTATCTGGACGCTTTGCTTCTTCTCGGTCGTCTGAGGGGCCTTGAAGTGACGAGAGCAGAGAGGGAGGGTGAAGTCAATGGTGACAAGATGAACATGAACAGAGAGGACTGACCAGCGGTCACGCGGGTACCCGGAGCTGCTCACGTCTCAACATGTCAGCTTCCAAGAAGAAAAGTGTTCTGCGTTTAAACAAATAGACTGATGGAGAATGAACTGTGCGACAGATCCAGGGTCAGTCAAACACCACATCTGCTTTATGTGGCAAAGACATTTGCTGTCACATCTCATGCAAAAGCAGATTCACTTCACATCTGTTCTTCACGGGACGGAAACTGAGCATCACTGCCAGTTTAAACCTGGAAGGCTAAATCTTACAGTGCAAATGATACAAGAGCTCCACGTCCAGATCATTTTAATCCAGTTTACATGATATTTTTCAGCAGAAGTGCATGAAAACAGATGATTTCACTGCTAAATAAACCTGAATGTCTCAGTAGCCATACATATTTTTGACTCTTTTTTGTGTATCAGTACATCTGTGATGATTAGAGTAATTGATTAGTCAATAAACAGGAAATTTGTCAGAAGTTATTTTGATAATCCATCAAATCTCAGCTGTCAGGATTTGATGTTTTTTTGTTATACAGGACAGTGAACTGAATATCTTTGAGCATCTTTTGGATATTTAGTCAATAAAACAAGCTGCATGAATAAATCACCTCGAGCCGGGAGAAATTAGAACAGCTGTTTTCTAATAAACAAAACGATTAACTGATAAAATAACTGGCAGATTAATTGATAATGAAAACAACAATACGCTCATGAACACCAAGACTGGAGGAAGTCATTACACTGTTGTGAAGCTTGTGTCCTGAAAAAGTTTAATAAATGATCCAGAGATCCTCAGAGACACAATTCAGACAGATGTGACCTCCGTCCCACAGCAAACAGAATAAAAGTGTTTGTAATGCAGAAATGCAGCAGACGGAGGAGGCTAAAGCACAGAACTGGAGACTTACCGGCACTTTGTCGGGGTCTGGCGTCTGCTTGGCTTTCAGTTTCTTTCTGGGGTCCTGAAATGTCACAACCTCCACCTGGCTCACCTGCCGGATGGCTGGACCTGAGTAAGGCATTCGACCAATGAGAGGAGGAGGAGTGGAGACATGAAGCATGGAAGATGGGAGGAGGTTTGAAATCATCATTTTATAGACAGCTGTACATACAGTGTGTATGGAGCCTGACATGCTACAATAAGACACTGATTCCTGATTAGTTTAAGTGCCAAATGTAGCATTTTTAATCATCAATGTTTGATGTTTGACTCCTGGAAACTAAAGGGGTCGATGGAGGACTTTAGTTCACATGTGGGTGGTGCTGTGACACAGCTTGCTGCGATGCTGCACCTGTCTGTTCAGTCTCTGGATGTTTCTGCTGGTGTTCACCACCAACACAGTCTGCTCCGAGGTCGTCAGCGTCGCTGCAGATATCCTTGACTGTCGGGATCTCTTCTTCCTCCTCCTCTTCATCGTGTCTTTTTCGTTTTTTCTTCTTCTGAGACTTGAGCTTCTTTTTTGATGCCGGTCCTTTACCTGCAGCATCCGTCACCAACATGAGCATGAAATAAATCTCACTGCAACATCACTGTGTATCACTGTGCACCCATCACGACAATTAACAGCAGAGCTTCATCTTTCTATTTTAACAAGAAAAAAACATGGATATAAATGTTAGGGACGTACTTCAATGATTTCAGTGTCCTGCACAAGAGCTGATTAATTCCTTCAAGACTTTTTCACTGCTGAGCACCACTAATTTAACTTCCCACGATAAACCTTGAACTGTAACAACAGGACCTCTCAGTAAAGTTATAATAAATAACTTACAGACGTTACACAGTCGGCTGGATTCACGAGGAATCCCCTTTACACCTTTTCCATTTAATGTTTACGACTGACAGCCAACTAGCTAGCGTTAGCATTAGGGTTACGTTAAGCTAACATTAGTATAGTTTCAACTGTTTGGCTAAAAAGTGCAACAAATTACAAAACGAATATATTATTCTTGGTTTAAGATTTATTTTGTGACAGGACACCCACGCTAAAACAAATCTGAGTCTGTTTCAGACAACATCAGCGTGTTAAAGCAAGCTAGTAAAGCTAGCTGCCGAGCTAACTACACTTACCAAAGTCATAAAGTTTATCCAAGACTTGTTCAAGAAAGAGTCGATCCTCGTCCGCTTCTCCATTTGTTCCCGAGTTCATTTTAAGATAATGGTTCAAGCAGTTTAACGACAAACGACCGTCCGTAAACGGTAACAACAGAACAGTAACGTTACCGTTACGAGCGACAACAAACTGCTAAGGCACGTGGGACGCGCTGTACTACCGGGTTGGTCCTTCCCGGCTACCGTACTTGCGGAAGTGCCACGGAAATGTCAGTTTACACGCCCATGCGAACTTCTCCAGGCGCACTGATTGACGAAAAGTGTTAAATCAAGAGGAAGAACAGCAGAAAATATCGGTGCTCGTAGATCTTCACTGGCTGCAGCGTCTATGTGCTTGTGAAGTGTGATAAACATGGCATCCGGAGCTGTTTATTCGGTACGTATGCGATGTCTGTCAGGAGGCTAAGCTCACTTAGCTCTGTGCTGTCGTTCAGCTCGCTCTCACAGGTGAATGTAAAATTCATACTTTTGGAACAACAAAGCATCGACACGAGCTGGTCTGACTTGAAAATAATACAGAAAAGTCACCTGTGCTTGATCGGACAGGTTAATGCTCAGCCCAGCGGTATTTTACACTGTTATAAAGACTGTCACTTCACACTCGGACTGTTCCAGCCCTGTGTGTGTGTGTGTGTGTGTGTGTGTGTGTGTGAAGGATTCCTGCAGTATCAGTGTGTTGAAACCATGAACTGATTCCTGCTTTATTAGCTGTAACTCTGCAGGTATTCCTCCAGGTATCACTGTCGCCTAGTTGTCTTCTTGCAGATGTGGAAAATATGCTTTTATTTGCAGAGCACCTTTAATTACAAGTAGAAAAGCCCAAAATAAATATATAAAATAAAATAAAAAGGTATGTTTTTGCCTTCGCCCGAGAGACGGCTGGGATAGGCTCCAGCCCCCCCGTGACCCTGCAAAGGATTCAGCGGTGTATAGATAATGGATGGATGGATGGATGGATGGAGGTATGTTTTTGAATGCAGGACTCTTTTATTCTTGCTGGTGAGACAGGTGTCCTGAACCCAACACCATCTATTTGTCTGCACATCAGTAACACTGCAGCTGTCAATGTTTGGTTGTAAAATCTGTGTCACAGTGTCCATGTGAAAACCAGGACATTACACTAAAGTTTATCAAGAAAAAAGTAAATTAAAGTACTTTATGGTTCCAAAGATAAACAGCTGAGAAGTCTGGAAAAGTGTCTGATTGTAGTTGTCCTGGTTTTTCTAGCACAGAGACCCCGTGCTGAAGAAAAGAGATGACTTCGAGGACATCCTGGAGGAGAGGAGGAACTCCAGCGACCTGAGATACGCCCTCAGGTGTTACACTCCTGTTCTTTACAAAGGAGTGACGCCCTGCAAAGCCAGCATGCTGAAGAGCATGGTGCTTCAGTCTGATCAGCTGCACTATGTCATCCGTCAGGTAAAGTGGAGGTTCAGTGACAGCAGGCTGCCGTTCTGGTTATACCTGACAGATGTGGTCTGAAGGTTTCACTGAAAACTCGTCAGTTTAGTGAAGAGAAGTCGTGTTTTTGTGCAGTTTTAAGTGTTGTTAGTGAGAGACTCCAGAATCCAGCTGGGAGGATTTCTGCATGGACTCTCACGTCAAGGCCCCGCCCATTCACCACCACACTCAGTGGGAGGTTAGAGTTAGCTGTCAATCATGATGCCACACCCCCTGTTTATAGCATTACATACTTAACATTGACAGATAACAACCTGAATGACAGAAAGCATTTGATTTGATGTGCTTTAGCTTGGCCCGTGTTCCACCTGCTAACCTGCAGGTAGGATTCATGCCCTGTACTGCAGGCAGCCACCAGGGGGCACATCATTTATATTAATGTGCACCTGTACATTTTATAATAATAATGAACACAACATTGTTCACTAACTTAAAGCGGAATATTACATTAGTTTCAGTTTCAGTTTTTTTAGGCTGTTGCAGAAAGTGGAGTTTAAAAAAACGAATAAAGATGTTATTGTTTTCAGACATTAAAGATTAAAAAGACATTCACACTTCAGGATCACATTGTTTGTTGTTACAGGTTTCCAAAGAGACGGGCCGGGCCGCTGATGACGTCCAGGACGAGGCGTCGGCCATCTTGGAGGAGATGGCTCACTCTCTGCAGCTCAGCACCGTTCGATTCTTTGCCTTCACGCTCAGCAAGGTCTTTAAAACCTTGTTCAGGAGCATCTGCGTCAATGAAGAGGGCATCCAGAGGGTGAGAATACACACCTCCTGGACTCTAAAGGTTGGAGGAAAAGTGAAACACATCACTCAGCGACCTGGTGTTTGCTCTGTTCGTAGCTCCAGCAGGTCATTCAGGAACACCCGGTCGTCCTGTTACCCAGCCACCGGAGCTACATGGACTTCCTGCTGATGTCATACATCCTGTACACGTACGACCTGGCTCTGCCTGTCATCGCCGCCGGCATGGGTGAGCGCTGAAAGAACCGGAGTGATGCGCTGAGTTAGCAGACATCCACACACACACACACACATGCATGAGCCGATGATGTTCACATCCTGTTTGAAGGTGTGTTCAGGTTTTGAAACGCTCCTCTTTAAAGGGCTGATTTGCACGTTAACCTGCAGCCTGTGTTCTCCTGCAGACTTCATGGGGATGAAGTTTGTTGGGGAGATGCTGCGGATGTCTGGAGCTTTCTTCATTCGCAGGTCGTTCGGTGGAGACAAGCTGTACTGGTCTGTCTTCTCGGAGTATGTGAAGACGATGCTGAAGGTGAGGACGCTTGTCTGTCCTCCGGTTGTTGTGGCTTTGGTATCTTACACTGCAGATGCACAATATTGGAAGAAATTATTTCTGATTTCTGTGTCTCTGTAGAATGGATTTGCACCAGTTGAATTTTTCCTCGAGGGGACCAGAAGCCGAACGTCCAAGTCTTTGACACCAAAGTTAGGTAAGTGGATCTGAAGTCTCCCAGCTTCACATCTGCAGTCAGATGGTCACTGAGACGCAGATCAGACCCTGTGTCCCGTCTTTCTTTAACCACGTTTTCACGTTGAAACATAAATGCAAACAGAAAATGATCGCAGCGTCGTTAAGAACGAGCAAAGTCGAAGCATCAACGTGTATTTTCAACACGTTTTAACAGGATTTTCCCACTTTTAGCTGATCTGACTGACTCATTTTATCGTCCCTCTCGTCTTTCTGTCCTCCGTCAGGTCTGTTGAACATCGTCATGGATCCGTTCTTTAAGGGGGAGGTGTTTGATGTGAGCCTGGTCCCGGTCAGCATCAGCTATGAGAGGATCCTGGAGGAGGCGCTTTACGCCAGAGAACTGCTGGGTGTACCCAAACCCAAAGAGTCCACTTCAGTCAGTGCCTGTTTCTAAACGTGATTCGTTTGATATAAAATCTGAACTGTGACTCTGCAGCCTGTCCACGCAGTCTGTGCTGAGACGTGTCTTTAAACGTCCCTGCTTCGTCTCTCTCTGCAGGGTCTGTTTAAAGCCAGGAAGGTCCTGA
Organism: Chelmon rostratus; assembly: GCF_017976325.1. Taxonomy (NCBI): domain Eukaryota; kingdom Metazoa; phylum Chordata; class Actinopteri; order Chaetodontiformes; family Chaetodontidae; genus Chelmon; species Chelmon rostratus. The sequence goes on from NC_055675.1 coordinate 23,908,886, forward strand.
GCGAAGACTACGGCAGCATCCATGTGTACTTCGGTCAGCCCGTGTCTGTCAGGAGTTTAGCGCAGGGCAGAGTGAACCGCTGCCAGTTCAACCTGGTGCCGAGGTACGACACGTCAGCGTTCTGTAATTAGCATCCTGTTTCTGGTTGGACACAGTCCAGGAACGAGGCCTAACCGTCAGCTTCCTGTTTGCAGACACATCCCAGCGAGGCCCAGCGAGGAGATCCACGGCTTCGTGAACGACTCGGCCTACAGGCTGGTGCGGGCCCAGGAGGAGAACATGGTCCTGAAGCCGTGGGTCCTTCTGGCCTCCCTGCTGCTCCAGGACCACCACCAGAACCAGGCGGCGGGGCGGAAGCGGGGGCTGGCGTTGGAGGAGCTGACCTCACGAGCCGTGTGGCTCAGGGACGTCTCCCGGCAGTACGGAGCCTTCCTCCACTGGCCCGGTACGGTCTGAACCCAGAACTGATCCATCAGAGTTCACAGTGATGCTGCGGGCTCTGATCGAGTTCACAATGTGCTGTGACAGTCTAGAACAGGACCAGCACTGACTCTCAGGCTCATCTCTAGAGACAGAGCGACCAATCACGTTGGAGCAGGGTGTAGTTGCGTGCAGGCGAACAGCAAAAGAGGCGGGACGCACTGGAAACGTCATCTCCGGACCCATCAGCTGTCATCCGATTTAACTTTTCAGGAACTTTTCTTTGAATTAACTGCAGATGTTTGTTCATAGAGACGAGCTGAAGTGTCACAGGTTGCTAATCTGACTGTGACCAATGACGACGCTCAGAGGAGGAAGTCCTGGCAGCTGATTGGTTCTGATGTGACCGTGGCAGGAAACGCAGCACATCATGAACACTTCCCTGACTCTCCTCTCCTCTCTCCTTCAGACCACACGGCTCCAGCAGAGGTGGTTTCCTCCAGTCTTCACCTGCATCGAGGTCTGCTGAGGATCTGCGAGGGCCGAGTCCAGCTGGCACTGGAACAAGGTTTGTATGTGTTTCTGATTCCCGCCTTTTGTTCCAGTGTTAGAAACCGTTCACTGAATGTCGTCTGCTGAGAGTGTTTCCAGTGTAGCAGCCTCGGTCCCTGTGTGTTGATGCAGGAGGACAGGTGGGACCAGGCAGCACCGTCACTCCAGAGGAGGCGCTGTTGAGCCAGGCGGTCGTCATACTCTCCTGCGCCTCCTACAGGAACCAGGCGCTGCACCTCTTCCTCCGCCCGGCTCTGCTGGCCTCGGCCCTCAACGCCGCCTCCTCCAACCTGAAGCGTAAGACTGACCCTGCTGGTTAACTGCAGTATTACACACATATATATATTTATATGATGTAACAATACGACCTGAGCGAGTGAAGGATTTCTCTTAATTTAATGCATTTATTTAATGGAAATTGGTGCTTGAATTAAACCCACCAGAAGCGGAGAAAATCCACAACAAACAGCAGATTTTCCTCAGAGTTTCATCTGACACAGGTGTTAAATGTTTGCTGGCTGTTTCTCATTCATGTTGATTATTGTGTGTTTTCCAGAGGAGGTCTTCAACAGCTTCAGCTTCCTCAGAAACATGTTCTCCAATGAGTTCATCCTCTGTCCTGGAGCTACTGTGCAGGTGAGAGCAAATTTAAATACCGTTACATAATGAAATAAATGTTTGAATGAGAACTGAATGCCCTGCAGTAAATCAACCATTCAGACGAGCAGTACAGGCTTCATGTGTCCCCCCCTGTGCTGCAGGACTTTGAGGAGGCCTGTTACCTGCTGGAGAAGACCGGGGCTCTGCAGGTGACCCAACAGGAGGTTCTGGTAACACAAAGAGGACACAGAACACTGGACTTCCTTACCAGTATGCTGGACCCCTTCCTGCAGGGATACCAGGTGAGAGAGACGCTTAACGCTTAAAAAAGCTACTGAACTTTTTTAGATGTGAACGTTTCATTTAGTTTGACCATTTAAGACAGATAAGACCTCTTGAAATCTTTTAAATTGCTCGACTGTCAAATCTGTTTCACCCTGTAATAACAGGACATGTCCATTTTTAAAAGTAGAACATGCACACACGACCAAACTGGTATTATTCTCTTACAGTTAATGTATTTGCATCCTTACATGGCTTTGAACATGCTCTGAGGCAGATACATGCAGGTACACACACGTATACTCCATCCAGGAGGTACAGTCCATGCAAACATCACACTTCATGAACAAATTCATTTCACAGCATCTGAACTCCTGCAGGGAGCCGTTAGTGTTACACTGCAGGTGTCCTCTAGAGGGAGCTGTTAACACATCATTCATCCTAATGGCTGTGTGTGTGTGTGTGTGTGTGTGTGGTCTCAGGTGGTCTGCAGGTTCCTGTGTGAGGAGGCCACTGAGACTCTGACAGAGAAGCAGTTCCTTCCTGCCGTCCGCAGGTTCATCATCAAACATCTTCTCGCAGGTTTTTTTCTCTTTAAACGTCTCTCGATGATCTCTGCTTGTTTCGACCTCAACAGGCTGTAACAGAGGTGTGTGTGTGTGTGTGTGTGTGTGTGTGTGTGTGTGTGTGTGTGTGTGTGTGTGTGTGTGTGTGCGTGCGTGCGTGCGTGCGTGCGTGCGTGCGTGCGTGCGTGCGTGCGTGCGTGCGTGCGTGCGTGCGTGTGTTCTCCAGGCAGACTAAGGCACACTGAGGTGTTGTCGTCTGACCTCCAGAAGAACAGTCTGGCAGCTCTGCTGAGACTTGGAGCTGTTCAGAAAATCAAAGGGTGAGCTGGTTTTCATCGTCTTGTGTCTCTGATTGGTTTGATCGGTTTTTCCAAGAAAGTCTGAACTGTGATACATCAATAACAACAGAATCAATCATCAATCCAACAGTTTCCTGAAGTATTCCTGAGTCCAGGTATTAATCTCTTTATCCAATCACGTCGCTCCATCCTCACTGTGAACCACTGAGCCTTTCAATCATGATGCTATCACCTGTTACCAATCAGCCTGTTTACCTGTGGAATGATCCAAACAGGTGTTTCTGGAGCGTTCCACATCTTTCCCAGTCTTTAGTTGCTGCATCAGATTCAGAATCAGCAGATATTTACAGAAATCAATGAACAGATGTCTCATTGTCCCACTCACCTGTCGTCACATCTGGCCACGAGGACAGTTTGGGTTTGATCCGCTCTGGTTTTGAGACGTCTGTCCTGGTCTGTCCTGATCCAGCTTGTCCTGAGCTGGAACTAACCTCAGTGTTTGTCCTCAGGGCGGATCAGGGGACTCTGAAGGTCAACAAGGTGATGGTGAACTCGCTGGAAGACACTTTAGGTAAGAAACAAGCTGTCAGCAGGAACAAACAGTGTGACTGTTGATTCTCCTTTCGAACTAACCTCGAACGCGTCTCTTTGTCCAGGAGGAAAACTGCCGACTCAGAAAGCCGTCGCCGCTCGCCTCTGATTCGTCCTCCTCGTTAGGGCGACGGAGACGTCTCGAACCTTCTTCCCTGAAGTCGACGTCGTCGGTCGGCCCGACTCCAAACCGCTTTCTGTGAGAGGTGGAACAAAGAGTTTCCACCTGGAGACAGCTCAGCGCCTTTTATCTGCTTCTCTTCTCTCCGTGTGACTTTCTCCTAAAAAACTTTTTATATGTAGAAGCTCATGAAGCCGACGCTCAGCCGAGCGTCTGAAGCTTCGTCATGAAGCCGTTCGGCTCACTCTGAATGACCGACCTTTCGCCGTGAGCAGGATGTTCCAGCTGTTCTCCGCCAGTGATTCGATTCTTGGCTTTCCTCTTCCTCTCTGTCTGCTGTCCGTCTGAGCTGCAGCCTCTTTTCTCTTCTTCTTGTCTCTTTTGTTCGGAGCACTTTAATTTGTTCATGCGTTGTGCTGTGGACCCACATCGTCACACATGTTTTCTATTTCTCTGGTTGCTAAAATGGGTAAAAAGCTTTGGGGAGGTTTCATATTTTAGATTTTGGTTCAAGAAAGAACAAAAGAATTGAGCTGAATGTGCCTCAGACTCGATTCTAAAAGCTTGCACCAGGTGGCGCTGTTTAAAGCCTCCTGGTTCGGGCTGTTTACACCGTGGAGACGACGCTCTCGGCTGACGCCAGTGTCGCATCGCTGCCAAACTCCATTTGAAAGTGCAGTAACTTGTACTGAAGCACTCCCAGCCGCACCAAAGCAAACGTCTGCTCTCTGTTGGAGGTAGTTTACGTGTTTTCTCACGTCCGGAATCGTTCGTGAAGCTGCTTCATAGCTGCAGATTTTTTTAAAGTAGGAATATATTAAAGTTGTTTATCGTGAAAAGGACACAGACTTGATATTATTTGTTACAGGAAGGAAGAAAAGGCAAAAATAAAGGAGAGTAGGAGGGATGCTAATAACAGAATAACAGGTCAGAGCTTTAAAGCATCAGGCCAACGGTGACTCAGGATCATTCATTTAATTTTTATCAAATTTTCCACATTAGATTAGTGAAAAAATCCTCGTTATGAAACTATTTATTGGTGGTGAATTAGCCGTGTTCACACTGGTTCCAGTGTTGCAGCAGATTGAGGTTTTACAGAACAGGTGGATCCGAACAGCTGCAGGTTCTCTGGGACGGTTTCAGGTCCTGGACCAGGATTCGCTAAATGTTTAATATCGGTGCCAATCTGAGACCCGAGTTTGCCGAGAAGACCAACACGTTTTCTGATGCAGCTCTGAAAAAGCCAAATCTCTCAAACTCGTCATTCAGAGTTTAGTCTCGACACAAAGTGGCCAAACAAGAACTTTGATGAACTTTACAAACTACGATCATCTGAAATTAGCAAATATATATCAGGATAATGATGGGGAGTGTCTAATTCAAAGCCACTTTTATGCTTGGCGGGGGTCCTGGTTGGTTCTCTCCCTGACTCCAGTTCTTCTCTTGATCTGTTAATAGTTTAACACACGAGAGCTTCATCAGAACGCATTCAAATAAAAGTTTTGGCTTTTTTCCCGCTGATGCCACTAAAATAAGATTTGGCAGTTATATGAGGGGTGGGGGCTAAAACACCAACCAACTAAACTCCACATGTTAAAGTCCACTCAGCAAAAAGACCACAGTCAAATATCCAAATCTCTGATCGCCAAAACTAAACGTGTTCTCAGGCTTCGCTCACTGAGGTCAGCTATCAGTCAACTGCAGGTCGACACGCCCGCAGCTCGACACGCCTGCAGGTTCACACGCCTGCAGCTCAACACGCCTGCAGGTCCACACGCCTGCAGGTCCACACGCCCGCAGCTCGACACGCCTGCAGCTCAACACGTCAGCGTGTCAGTCAGTGACTGTTTGCGGTTCAGCATCAGTGCAGCTTTTATACTGTTTGATGTCTAAATATTTGACTCTGTGTGTGTGTGTGTGTGTGTGTTCCTGCATATAATCCTGTTTTTGTGTGTGTGTGTTGGGTTTGGCCTTTTCGTACTGAATGTACAGGCTGATAAAACTAAAGCATGTTAATAAAGTTTTTTAAACACTGTCAGTTGCAGATGACCTGCAGTCTTCTTTAGAATTCCCTCCATCGTCCTGTCACGACCTCCAGAGACAGACGGCTGAGAGACGATATGTGAGGGTAAATGATTAAAACCTGACGTGATCGTACAGTATTTATTCACGCTGATGTGTTTACACAAATTAACAGAGGAAATTTGGACTTGATGCACTTTTGAACTTCAGTGCACACGGCTGCTCGGTGAAGTTTAACACAAAGCAGGGACAGGTGGACAACCCGACTGACTTCCTGGAGCTCAGAGATGCTGCGGGGACGACACGTCTTGCTCAAGGGAAAGTCAGCAGGCAGATATTTCACTGGTGGTGATTCAGAGGTTTGCAGGTCCAGATTAAAGTCTAGATTTGGTGACTGCCAGATTCCTGAAACAGGTCCAGGAAAACCTGCAGTTATCTGACGGCCTGTTAAAAGTTTACTCGGTTTGATATGAGCGTCATCAGAACAGCATTTTAATGACGATTTAAATCTTTTCAGCCACTAGGGGCAGCGCAACAAACTGTAAACATGACACTGACGCATGAGCACCTTCGATGACAACAACAACAATAATAATAATAATAATGATAAACTTTATTTGTACAGCACCTTTCAGACAGGAATTACAGCTCAAAGTGTTTTACAAGACAACACATGCACCAAATGAGTTTTACATAGACAGGACATAAAATAATAAATATAGATAAAATAATGAAAAAATAAATAAAATCAACTCAATCATAATAATAAGGACGAAAATAAAAAGACAATGCATAAAACCACAGAATGAAAAAATAAAATCCAGGTAAAATGTGGATGATAATAAGGATGAAGCATGAAGGAGAACTTCTTTTCACATCCATCATATATGGAGCAGCTTTAGCATGAATGTTGAGTCTGATGAACATCAGTCCAGGATTCTCTGTTTTTGCTCTGTTTTGGTCTCCACCAGCTCCTGAGGGAAACATCTGGCTCTTTACCTGCTGAACGCTCTGCTGTGTTCTCCAGCCTGTCGCCATCTTTGTGCGTCACCTGTTCGATGCTGGGCAGGTGGTGTACAGTGGGAGAGCTTCTGGTTGGAGAGGATCCAGATGAAACCAGTGAGAGTCAATAAAACCAGTCTGAACAGCTGTGAGACGTAAAACCAGCAGCTGAAAGACTCTCAAAGCTCCTGAAAGCCGGGGGCCTCTGCAGAGCGCTCTGTGTGGGCCTCTCACTCCATGCAGTGCCGACTATAAGAATACTGATTGGAGCTGATTTAAATGTGAAGGAAACTAAACTAGAGACGCTGCTGAAACGACAGCTGCATGTGAAACCGCCTCAGATTGACAGGAGCCCAGTTCTACCTCAGCTTTCTAAATGTTCTGACCTGAAAACAATCAATCATGTGTATTGATTATCAGCCGTCTGGGTCGATCAGCTCAGGATCTCTTCAAGTCAAAGTTGTCAGCGGTCCAGTTGACTCATTTTTCCTGCTCCGTCTTTCCTCTGCAGTATTTCTTCAACCTTCAGGGGTGGAAGTATCAGAAAAGAGCAGAGATGTGAGAAAACATGATTAACTTTGTCGATCAAATATGATTTTTTCTCTTTTTTGTTTTATTTTGCATCAAACACTCACATGCAGGGAAGATCAGTACATGCAACCAGCCTCTAGGTGGCAGGCTTGCCTCTCTGTGAGCTGTTTGTTCATGGCAGGTTGTTGATGCACACACACACACACACACACACTATCACAGCAGCATTTTTCATCATGTTTTGTGGCTCTGCTGCTGAGTAAGAGACTGCTGCCAGCAAATCCACCACTTTCCATCCATATTGCCCTTTCTCTCACACTCACTCCGTCTCTGACAAATTACAGCTTCATCTACAGTTGCCATAGCGAATTGCTTATACACACACTCCATCCATCCATCCATCCATCCATCCATCCATCCATCTCTCTGGTGGTGGTGTATAACAGTGTCAGCCACAGCCGTATCAGCACTTTATCTGCTACATTATGACAAACGGTGTCGGAGGGGGTGGAGGTGGCACATGTGCGCACACACACACACACACACACACACACAGGAGGGCAGGCCCATAATAAACCACCTCCTGACCTGTGGCAGCCGCTGGGAAACACAAGCAGCAGACAGCTGCTGTTTTATGAGCAGAAGTGCACCGTGTTTGTTCCTTCCAGTCTGGCCTCTGTTATTCCTTTACTTTGTGTGTGTGTGTGCAGGTGTGTGTGTGTGTGCAGGTGTGACTGAGTGCACGGCCGGCCTGGCGCTGTGTCCGGAGGGGTTTGTGGAGGTCTGTGCAGGGAATTGATTGCAGAAAAAGGGACCCTGGTGGATAATGTTTCAGCAGTTAACCTTAGGTAATGGTCGGCTGATGGATTCAGCTCGTTGGCTCCAGCAGATCCAGTTCATCAGCTCGGCGCTGGAGGCGGAGACATTTACATACTGTGTGAGGCCTGCCAGGGATCCCAGGGGAGGGTCCAGGAGATCCCAATTAGCTCACATTTAAAGGTCCAGTGTGGAGGATGGATTGAAGGGGATCTGTTGGCAGAAATGGAATATAATATTTTATTGTTTAGTATGTTTGTATTGTCTTAGTATTTTCATTTCTTGTATATTTTTATTACATTTACGAATATTTTTACTGCATGTTGGTTTATTTTATTCTAGTATCTTAATTTCATTTTATAATCTTTTTTATAATCTTGTGGGGGTTGCAATGCAAATTTCATTGACATGTTAGGTTCAATGACAATAAAGAAATCTTGAATATTTAGATTTGGTCGTGTAGACTCACCTGATGATAAGAATGGTTTGTTTGTGTTACCTTTAAATGAGCTCTTTATATCTAAAGAGGGAGCAGCTCCTCGTCCACAGAGACGGCCACGTTGCACCGCCATCTTTCTACAGGAGCCCAGAAAGGACAAACCAAACACTGGCTGTAAAGAGGGACTTTCACTTCACTTTTTACAGTACCTGAAGGCCACCATAGGTCGTCCTCCATGCTTGAAAAGGGGTGAGTGGAGGGATAATCAGCTGGTTGCAATCTGCAAGATACTAATAAGTTAGTAAATGTCTGTTGAGTCACTGTCGTTGACTGAGCCAATGCCCCCCCCCCGCTGAAAGCACTGCGAGATTTATATATTTGCAGTCTTATGAAATGAGCGTTGTCTCGACATTCCTAGAAAAGTTATTGCCGATGCAAACTGAACGTGTCCCACTGCTGCAGCTTCACATTAAAAGTGTTTAGCTTCTGAAACACACGGAGTGTCTCAGCGACAGTGTTTCAGGATTGTCCCCTCAGACCACTGAACTCATTCTGACAAGTTCCAGAGCAGAAGCTGCTCTGAGAGCCCGTCTGCACAGCTAAAACCGTCTCAAACCCCGAGAACGGCTCCAGCAGACTGAAGCAAATCACATCTGAAGATGCCCCAAAGGAGCACGGCTGAATAAAAAGTGACCGTACACAGCGCTCACATAACCACATCAAATCATCAGCAGCATTAAGATATAGAATATAATCAGCGTTTGTCTGTATGAGATCAGCTGATCGCAGCTCACAAATGAGGCAAACAATAAGAGTTAAATGATGCACTTCAGATCTCTCCCTCACCACTCATTCTTAATGTATTCCTCTTCTTCTATTCTATAATACATCAAAGATAAGCTGGTCTCAGATCAGCGATTAGTGCTGAATGAAAACATTTGCATTTTTAACTATATTTGCATAATAAGGACACGCGTGGATCTAATATGCTGCACTAATGTCTGCAATCAGCCCGAGCAACACATTCGCTTTAAAGTTTAACACACCAGAGCTGACACACACACACACACACACACACACACACACACACACACACACACACACACACTTTCACTCTCAGTCTCTGTGGGATTCCACGAGCTGCCAGTTCTTGACAGCAAGATAAATAATAATCCTCTGATGGATGCTGCCGCGAAGTGAACGCTCAAGGAAGATTTAATAAAATCCAATAGAATCTAATTGAAGTGGCATGAGTGTGTGTGTGTGTGTGTGTGTGTGTGTGTGTGTGTCTGTGTGTGTGTGTTGGAGCTGCCTTTGTAAATGGAGGTTTGTTATTTGACAGACGATTTTGGACAGAAGAGTTTCAGTGAACAGCCTCTGTCCATGTTCATCGGCCGTCCTGCTGATCTTCCTGCAGTGTTTTATTTCAGGAACAGTTTATTCTTATTTTCAGTCTCAAGCTAAGCAAGCTAAGCTAACTAGCTGCTGGCAGTAGCTGCATATTTAATGTACAGACATGAAAGTGTTGTTCTTCTCATCTGACAAGAAAATATGTTTTTATTAAATGAAGTGAGGGCGTATGTCTTCACGTCTTTATCCTCCACTTTTGTCTCTAGCTGTGTCTTATTTATGGAGCTTATTTGTATTCTGCTTCATTTTTTCCTTTTAAACTTCATTTAAATGCCTCTCTGTCCGTCGCCTCGTGCTTCTTTTCTTGATGTCTGTTACGTCTCATGTAAACACTTTGAATTTTCCTACCTCATATAAATAAACTTGCCGTTCTTTACAGATTTGTGTGCTGTTCGTGCGCTTGCAGTCTCTATGCTAAGCTAAACTTAGCGAAACTGCTTCTGTTCAGTCTTTGTTTTGCTGAATCGATAACAAACCTTTTCTGAACGGATCTCACTGCTGTCTGACGTTCAGAGTCGTGTTTTACGGCCCTGCAGTCTCTCTGGTGTCAGTTCATAAAGATAAGACTGACAGTAACAAATCTACATTTCATTGTCCTCTTAATCTTCTCATTATCTCGTAAAGATTCAGTTAATTTGAAAGGACAAAGAAACTGTTTCTGAACGTCATAAAATCCCACAGCAACAACAATAATAATGAATGAACAGCACCGACATACTGAACATTTTGTGTCTCTGCAGCTGAAATCCACAGCAGCGTTTGCTGGCTCACAAGCACAAAGTGCTAAAGTCAGTGAAACGTCTTGTCGAGCTGCGTTTCCCAGCCAACTTCCTGTCTGCAGCAGACTGTGGCGGAGGCTCACAAACAAAACCCAAAGACAAATGAACCTGTGGCGTCCTCAGCGGGGGCTTTTGCAGACAGTGAAAGGTAAATCTGGATCTAATTAAAATGACAGGGTGGGTAAACCTCCTCTCTCTCCACGCTGCGGGGCCTCTCTGGGGCCAAAATAACTTTGATTATTATTATGAGCGAACTGATCGTCGACTTCGCCTCCATCAGGAGACGCTGCGAGGAGGGCGGAGCACAGCGGCTGTTCGGCGGGGTTATTATTTCAGCAGTAAAACGAACAGGAGGAGGACAGCGAGGGGGTTCGTTCAGCTTTACTTTGACTTCAGAGTCGACACAGGTGAAAATGAAACAATGTTTATTTCATCGCTCGATAAAATCAAGGTTCAGGTGTTTTCAGGTGAAATGTGTCGTAATCATACCGCAGAACGACTCGAGCACTTTGATCCACTCTGAAATCTCTTCACTGAAAAACAAAACTTCCTGAAACAAAAAGAGTTTAACTGCAATTGAAGTTTATCAGCCAGGTCCTGCCAAGCAGTGGTATGATGATGATGTAGAAAGAACTCCGCTGGTACAAGCTTGAATTGAAGAGACCTTAACGGTCGGGTCAACAGAACATTGATTTTCAGAAGTTCAGAGCGGCTGCTAACGACATTCCTGTTAGCCTCAGCCAATCAGCACACGTTAGCATGCTGACGTTCTGAATCAACGGTGTCTCATGGTGTCTGCTAAACATCAGCATGTTAGCGTCGTCGCTGTGTTAGCATGCTAATGTTAGCATTTAGCTCAGAGCGTGGTAGCCTCACAGAAGTGTTAGCGTGGCTTTAACTCCTCAAATTTAGCTCCTTTTTCTGATCTTGTAAGTAACTTTTTTAACCACAAAGTCTCAGTTTCTGGAGCTTTCGGTCACACGTCAAGGTCTTCCTCATGTGACCAGCTGCCATGAGTCTGCTGCTGTTTCCATTCCACCTTTTAGAAACGCTGTCTTAACAGAGGAAGGAGTCACACGTTCACATTTCTTCCATCTGTGTTTTATAATTAAAGCTCTCAGACTGAACCGGATCACGTGGCGTGGCGAACAGAAACAAGATGGCTGCACTTGCAGCGTTTACAGTCACACTTCACGGGACACAGCGACAGGCGCGGACTTGAGAGAAGCTGCTCTAATTTGCACATTTCTCATGAAGTAATACTCGGATGTGTTATAAACAACGTAAAGGAGATGGCACTTAGCGGCGCGCACCTCCGTCAGCACCGTGCGCCCGTCAACACGTGCTGTCGAGCTCTGCCAGAAACACAGATTGGAGTTTCAGCTCATTTTAATAGCTTCTTCGTCTCCTCCACGAGCAGCTTGTTTCTCGACAGGAGGTTCACATTCTGTCGAGACTGCAGCCGAAATGGGACGTGAGACCAGACGCTTTTAATCACGTCAGCCAATCAGCACATATCTGTACCAATTAGCTCCAGTTCTGCACAGAGCATCCCGGCTCATGCTCCTCTAAACCTGCACCGTGTTTCAGAAGGATGACTGTTCAGTGAGCTCCTCAGTGACCGGCAGAGATGTCCAGTTCACGTCACGTCTGCTGGTGACTGACAGGCTGAACTACATCTGAAGGTCTGTCACAGCAACCTGCAGCCTCTCCAAAACGTTTCATGCCATGTTTGTCCTGCTAAAAGCTAAAAGATTCATCGATGCCACAGTCATGAAGTCCAGAGTCCAGGGGGAGCAGCTAGCCTGGCTCTGTCCGGATCAAAACCCTGCTGTCAAGACCTCCACAACGTTTCTGTACTAGGTACAAGGCTGAAGGTTAATCCATGTATCATTCTACAGCACAGGCTTGTGTAGGTGGCACCTGCAGTAGAGTCCTCCGGTCCTGGTCCAGCCACAGACCAGAAACAGTCTGGATGCTCCTCTGTGAAGGAATTTCACCATCTTCAGTTTCTGAGCTTCTTTGCCAGGAAACTGCCCCACCTTGGCCCCACCTCGGCCCCACCTCAGCTCCACCTCAGCTCCACCGCAGCAGACTGAGCTGTGTGTCTTTAAAGTCCACCCCCGGCTGCTTGGCGTAGTCGACGCTGAGCAGCAGTTTGTTGAAATCCGGTGATGTTGGTGGTGTCGTCCGCAGACTTCACAGCAGACTTCTCTCCATGTGTTTGATTGCAGTCGCGGGTGTACGGTGTGAACAGGAGGGGGCTCAGCACACAGCCCTGGGGGGCTCCGGTGTTCAGCACCTGAGCGGAGGATTTTTGTTCGTTCTAATGAACTGCAGAGTTGCTGAGGTTTGTCAGTCTCATGATTGCTGCATTCAGTCATGTTATTTTTTGTGTGATTTTGTTATTTTGAAGCTGTGTGGACTGAGTGGAGGTCAGTGGACCTCAAACTGATGGGGGTCCAGGTGCAGGGACGCTGTCAGCGGGACCGGAGAGCCGAGAGGTGGCGGGTTTGCTTTGAACCGGGTGTGAAAGGTTTAAGAAAGAAATCCTTCGACGCTCACGTGACGTTCAGCATCCTGCAGGTTTCACGTTAATCTGCTGATCGATTAATGATGAACAGTTTTGTGTTTTCACTGGATTTGTTTGATCTGACCAACAGACAACATCAGGACATTTAGTTCACACGAGACAAAGAACGAACACTCATAATAATAATTAATTAATTATTAATAATTAATAATTTAAGACGTCGAACGAAGGAAAGTTTCCCTTTTAGTTTGAAAACTGAGTCTAACAGTTAACTGATCATCAAAGTCGTTTGATTTTTAGCAATATGATCTGTTTATATCTCTCCTGTATATAGGTGTGTATATATATGTATATATACGTGTGTGTATTTATATATTTTCAATATACTTTTGTTTATATACATATATATATATATTTACTTCTGTGAAGTATGTCGCTGCTGTACTTGTTTGGTTCTCTTTTCTGTTTACACCTGAAAACTGCAGCTGGACAGAGTCCAGGACAATAAAAGTATATCTTATCTTATCTTATCTTTTTTTGTTATTGACTAATGGACTAATTATTTCATTGTTTTTAATCTCAAACATCACAAGAACTATGAAACACTACTACACACACACACACACGTAACACCTCATGTTCACAGCATGATGAACCCTGTTCATACATGTCAGTTAGCAAAGACCTTTTGAACCCCTGTTTTCAACCCCTGTGTGTGTGTGTGTGTGTGTGTGTGTGTGTGTGTGTGTGTTAAAGGGCATTAATGGATGGATTCTTGCTTTTGTTTGATTTTATGTGAATACGAGCTGTTCAACGTTCTCACTGGAGCGAAGACTCAAACGCTCTCGTCCAACCCCAGCGCAGCGTTTCACTGTCAGGCCTCTTGGATGAACGTCTCCGTGTCTCTGCTCCTGCAGCAGGTTGACAAGCTGACGGTTGTGAAAATAATCCTGAAATAAATCGCTACGATCGAGAGCAGACGTGATGAGTCAGCCTGTTTTTGCTTCGCCGGCCCGGCATGAAGCGCACAGGTAGTTTATCAGAAGCTGCGTGAGGCTCATGCACGAAGCAGCATCCAGGCCGCAGCGTCACAGCGCGCCTGCTGCGACGTCTGCGATGTGGGGGGCAGAGGGGAGGCGGGGGGGGGGCTGACAGACAAGAGACGCCGTTAATGCATTCCTGTGATCTGCAGCGCAGCAGAGAAAGAGACGGGAAGACAAAAAGAGACGCTAATACACAGAGAGGATGAAGAGACAGAAAGCATCGGTGTGAAAACGAAGGAGAAGCAGCGAGAGAGCGCGCTGGGCGAGGCCGACACTTTGTCAGAGGCACAGCCAGTTGTCAGACGGGCTAATGCCGCCTCGGTTCAAGTCCCTCTTAAAGACGTCAGATCACACAGGCAGATTGCCCGTGGAGGATTTGAGGCAGGCGCCCGCCGGGGGAGCTGGGAAATTGCATTTGCTGCCTGCTACAAGATCCTGATAAGAGCAGATTTGTTCTAAGAACGCAATGACAGGGCAAGGTTATCGCAAAGCTGCCTGCCCTCCCTACTGCAGAGTGGAGGGGGGAGAGGCCTCCCAACACTCCTGAAACCCTCAGAGAAGACAAGAGGAACTCAACTCAACAACTTTCAGGTCCAAAATACAAAGACAATTTTATAAACCAGGAGTCAAAAATACAAAATACAATAGTGAGATGAAAATATAGAACTAGCTATACAGGATAAACATCTGGCGGTTAAATTTGAGCGCAGTAGTGCAGTTGTGCAGAATGATAGCATGCAACAGTCGGTTTGTCCACACTTAAGTCCAGCATTTATATGTGTGTGTGATGGAGTCCAGCAAATAGATGTCTGTGTGATAAAGTCCAGCATATAGATGTGTGTGTGATAAAGTCCAGCATATAGATGTGTGTGTGTGATAAAGTCCAGCATTTAGATGTGTGTGTGATAAAGTCCAGCATATAGATGTGTGTGTGTGATAAAGTCCAGCATTTAGATGTGTGTGTGATAAAGTCCAGCATATAGATGTGTGTGTGTGATAAAGTCCAGCATATAGATGTGTGTGTGATAAAGTCCAGCATATAGATGTGTGTGAGATAAAGTGTGTGTGTCCATGCTGTGTGGTGTGAGTGTGTAGTGAGTTCGGAGTTGTTGTGCTGATTATTAGGGACACGGGGCAACGTCCCGAGTCACTGGCGTCGTAAGACGCGAAAAACTGCGATAAATTTCCCATAAGAAATGAATGGGACGGGCGAAAAAAACAAGATTGAAATTGGAGTTTTTCAAACATCTGTAGCTCAGGCATACATTCACCGAGAGACTTCATTTCAACTTTAAAATGTAGACCCAAGTCTGGTCTATTGGTGTGTTCATCCACATTTTGATTGGTCCTATAGTTTTTGATCAGTCACTGTTCAATGACAGTGATCGTTTGGCGGGAAATTTTGAGATTATAATGGGTGTGTATTGCGCGGAATGTTCGTGCTAGAGTGCGTGCTAGAGTGGCACAGAGTCTAAAAACGATCTGAAAATCTTCTCTTTTTCTCGTCGCTACGGCCACAAATTACACTCTACACGCATAATTTTGGGATCAGTTTGTAGACAAACTTGTCCTCTTTCGTGTGATGTCCTCGAAAAAGCCGAGAGACTTACTGAATTTAAATAGTGAGACGTTTTGTGCAGCCAGCGCCCTCCTGTTCTCCCATTAAGTCCCATGTTAAAATTCAGAGCTGTTTTGTGAGCAAAGCAGAAATGCCTCCTGTCTTTAGATCGCCATAAAACGAAAAGTTGTTGTGTCAGGAATAAAACGAGATGATGGTCGGACTCAGGAAGTTCTCGGGAGTCCGATGATCTATAGTACACTCTGATACGAGGTACGGTTCTCTCACCAGAGGATTTAGTTCAGGAGGTTCGCCGAACCCAAATCTCACTGCATACAATACAAACTCCTGTTCTCTGAGTCGCAGAGTCTTTTTAAGTCGACCATTTTGTCATTTTTCTAAAGAATATCTGGACATAAAACACACGTACATCTGGCCCAGACTTGTCCGCATCTCACAGTGTAATCGGTTTTTTGATAGCAGCTACGGTTTTGACACAATCGCAAGTTGTTCGGAAGAAACCGACAGCGAAAAAGCCGCTTTTCAAGGGAGGAGTTTAACAGGTGCAACTGTCATTTACACACACACCGGTCAATAACCCACGCACACACATCTGCAGGACAACAAGCCTGAGAATGATTATCTTAACGAGCTCAGTCAAAACAAGGGCATTGTTTGAAAACAATCTCCATCCAACAAACAGTTAAACTCAGCTTCACCAAGCGCTTTGCCAAAAGGGTTGAGAAAGTAGTCACACAAACACACACACAAGCAGGGCTAACCAACAGCTAAAAAGTGATTAAAAACAAGCACGTCAAAACTGAACAGGAACAGGTAAAAAGTGGGAGAGGTAGAGAGGTAATTATCAGCAGGTGGGGCAGAAGTTACACACGCACACAAACAAACACACACACACACACACACATTCAGACACACATATACCAGACACATCTCCATGTAGGAGCTGGTTGGGCTGCTTGTGTAGTTCAAGCAGACACACACACAAACAGACGAAGACACACACATACGCAGTCACACACAACGACAGATACATAAACACACACACACAGACAAATGCATAATGAAAACCCCCATCCCCCCGCCCTCACACAGCCCTGACCCACCTGCAGCAGCCCAACACCTACGTCAGGATGCTATTTGTAGACTTTAGCTCAGCTTTTAACACCGTCATCCCAGACAAGCTGGCGCTGAAGCTACACACGGTGGGTCTGCCTGCGTCTCTGTGCCACTGGATCAGAGACTTTCTCACCAACAGGCCTCAGGTGGTGAGAATAGGGAACATCACATCATCCCCTCTGGTCCTCAGCACGGGCACGCCACAGGGTTGTGTGCTCAGCCCAGCCCTCTTCACCCTGTTTACTCACGACTGTGCTGCCATCCACCCCACCAACACAGTCGTGAAGTTTGCGGACGACACTACAGTAGTGGGTCTCATCTCAGATAACAACGAGACCCACTACAGAGAGGAGATACACCAGCTCACCCAGTGGTGTTCAGCCAACAACCTGGTGCTGAACACAGGAAAAACCAAGGAGGTCATTGTGGACTTCAGGAGGTCCAGGAAGACGGATCACGCCCCCCTCCTCATGGACGGAGAAGTGGTGGAGCGTGTGGACAACATCAGGTTCCTGGGCCTCCACATCGCATCTGACCTCTCCTGGTCCATGAACACCTCCCGCCTGGTGAAGAAGGCACAACAAAGGCTCTTCTTCCTCAGGAAGCTGAAACGGGCTGGACTCTCCTCTCGGTTGCTCGTTAACTTCTACAGGGCCACAATTGAAAGCATCCTCTGCCTCAGTGTGACAGTGTGGTATGGCAGCTGCACGGCACAGGAGAGGAAACAACTGGCACGGGTGGTTAAAACTGCACAGGGCATCGTGGGCTGCCCCCTCCCTGACCTAGACTCTATATATGAAGGTCGGGTCAGAAAGAGGGCGAGATCCATCGCCACGGACCCCAGCCACCCGGGCCACAGACTGTTTGTACCGCTTCCATCAGGAAAGCGGTACAGGAACATCCGCACCCCCACCAACAGACTGAGGGACAGCTTCTTCCCCAGAGCTGTTAGAGCTGTCACCCCCAGCAGCCCCTCACTGCAGTGAGAGACTGTGTGAACTGTGAACACTGCACACCGCACTTTACACCTACACCTACACCTCTACCTCCACCTGCACCTTCTGTGTACTTGACTTTTATGTACACACATATACTATAATTATATACATTTTAGTATATCAGCACATTTCAGTTTCATTGGCATATTTTATTCTGTCGGAACATTTCACTGTGTATATTTTATATTTTATTCTGCTTGTATATTTTATTCTGTTTGCACATTTCACTTCCATATTTTATTGTTTATTGTTTAGTATATTTTATTGCCTAAGTATATTTTCATTCTGTTATATTTTTAATTGCTTCACGAATATTTTTTTTTTTATTGCATGTTGGTTTATTTTATTTTATTGTAGTTATCTTAATTTTATTCACTCTTTCTAGCCTTATCTTTCTTACCATCTAACATGGGGGTTGCAATGAAAATTTCATTGACATGTGCAATGACAATAAAGACTCTTGAATCTTGAATCTTGAATCTTGAATCCCTTGTTAACGCCGTTAGCTCTGTTAGCTCTGTTAGCACAGTTAGCTCTGTTAGCGCTAGCGCCGTTAGCTATATTCGCACCTTTAGCTGTTAGCTCAGTTAGTGTTAGCTCTGTTAGCTCTGTTAGCATTAGCTCCATTCATGTTTATTGATTCAGTTCATTAATTCATGTTAACAGAGACATGAAGCAGAGGAGAGGAGCAGACACAGACAGCTGAGGTGATCAACAGAGACAGACAAGGAGAAAGCCACAGAAACACAGCTGAGAGCAATTCATTAATCAGGGACTGACTACCTCTGATATCTGCCGTTTTCTCAATTTGCAGCCTTTTTCAATTGTCCGCTGCTTCGCCATAGTTTCTCCTAGAGACTTCATTCAAACTTTAAAACGTAGATAATTTTGTCGGCTCAAAATGACCCTCGGCACATTTTGATATCTCTTACGGTTTTCGAGCTATGACCATCGAAGGCCGACGTAAGACGCAAACAACTGCGATAAATTTCCCATAAGAAATGAATGGGGAAATTTCCTCAAATTTCAGCCTTTTTCAATTGTCCGCTGCTCGGCCATACTTTGTCCTAGAGACTTCATTCAAACTTTAAAACGTAGATAATTTTGTCGGCTCGAACACACCCCGTGTCCCTTTCAAAATTTCCCAGAGGGAATTTTCTAGTTAGGGACACGGGGCAACGTCCCGAGTCACTGGCTCCTACAGCTATTTCATAGCTGCAGGAGCCAGTGACTCGGGGCGTAGCCCCGAGTCACTTATTACTATCCCGCGCGTTTCTTCTTCTTCTTCTTCTTATTATTATTAGGGACACGGGGCAACGTCCCGAGTCACTGGCTCCTACAGCTATGAAAGAGCTGCAGGAGCCAGTGACTCGGGGCGTAGCCCCGAGTCACTTATTACTATCCCGCGCGTTTCTTCTTCTTCTTATTATTAGGGACACGGGGCAACGTCCCGAGTCACTGGCTCCTACAGCTATGAAATAGCTGCAGGAGCCAGTGACTCGGGGCGTAGCCCCGAGTCACTTATTACTATCCCGCGCGTTTCTTCTTCTTCTTCTTATTAGGGACACGGGGCACGCTCCGAGGCACTGGCTCCTGCAGCTCTGCTGCAGGAGCCAGTGACTCGGGGCGTAGCCCCGAGTCACTTATTACTATCCCGCGCGTTTCTTCTTATTATTATTATTTTTCATCATCCTCCAAATTTTTGTCCCTGAACTCGCCCCGCAGCTTTGAGAAAACCCTTGCAAATTATATATCAAAACGTGCGGTTTGATCAGGATCGGTGTGCTATTACTTTTCTCAAATTTATCGCAGTTTTTCGCGTCGTAAGACGCGAAAAACTGCGATAAATTTCCCATAAGAATGAATGGGACGGGCGAAAAAAAAAAGATGGAAATTGGAGTTTTTCAAACGTCTGTAGCTCAGGCATACATTCACAGAGAGACTTCATTTGAACTTTAAAACGTAGATAATTTTGTCGGCTCCAAATGACCCTCGGCACATTTTGATATCTCTTACGGTTTTCGAACTATGACCATCGAAGGCCGACGTAAGACGCGAACAACTGCGAAGACTTTCCCATAAGAAATGAATGGGGAAATTTCCTCAAATTTCAGCCTTTTTCAATTGTCCGCAGCTCGGCCATACTTTGTCCTAGAGACTTCATTCAAAGTTTAAAACGTAGATAAATTTGTCAGCTCAAAATTAATACCGGCACATTTTTTGATATCTCTTACGGTTTTCGAGCTATGACCATCTGAAGACCATCAAGTTTCTCACAAAAATGCTCAGAATCTCTCCCTCTACAGTGGGTGATGTCATAAGTTAGAGTGAGACAGCCGGTGAAAAATCGCCTGAAATGTGTTTCTAAAATTGCCGTAAAATACAAACGGTGAATAGGAGACACATAATTTTGGGATCTTTTGTAGACAAACTTGTCCTCTTTCATGTGATGTCCTCGAAAAAGCCGAGAGACTTACTGAATTTAAATAGTGAGGCTTTTTGTGTAGCCACCTCCCTCTAGCTCTCCCATTGACTCCAATGTAAAAATTCAGAGCTGTTTTGTGAGAAAAGCATAAATGCCTCCTGTCTTTACATCGCCATAAAACGAAAAGTTGTTGTCTCAGGAATAAAACGAGATGATATTCGGACTCAGGAAGTTCTCGGGAGTCCGATGATCTATAGTACACTCTGATACGAGGTACGGTTCTCTCACCAGAGGATTTAGTTCAGGAGGTTCGCCGAACCCAAATCTCACTGCATACAATACAAACTCCTGTTCTCTGAGTCGCAGAGTCTTTTTAAGTCGACCATTTTGTCATTTTTCTAAAGAATATCTGGACATAAAACACACGTACATCTGGCCCAGACTTGTCCGCATCTCACAGTGTAATCGGTTTTTTGATAGCAGCTACGGTTTTGACACAATCGCAAGTTGTTCGGAAGAAACCGACAGCGAAAAAGCCGCTTTTCAGTTAACAGGTGTGTCATTAACTGTCATTTACACACACACCGGTCAATAACCCACGCACACACATCTGCAGGACAACAAGCCTGAGAATGATTATCTTAACGAGCTCAGTCAAAACAAGGGCATTGTTTGAAAACAATCTCCATCCAACAAACAGTTAAACTCAGCTTCACCAAGCGCTTTGCCAAAAAGGTTGAGACAGTAGTCACACAAACACACACACAAGCAGGGCTAACCAACAGCTAAAAAGTGATTAAAAACAAGCACGTCAAAACTGAACAGGAACAGGTAAAAAGTGGGAGAGGTAGAGAGGTAATTATCAGCAGGTGGGGCAGAAGTTACACACGCACACAAACAAACACACACACACACACACACACATTCAGACACACATATACCAGACACATCTCCATGTAGGAGCTGGTTGGGCTGCTTGTGTAGTTCAAGCAGACACACACACACAAACAGACGAAGACACACACATACGCAGTCACACACAACGACAGATACATAAACACACACACACAGACAAATGCATAATGAAAACCCCATCCCCCCGCCCCCTTGTTAACGCCGTTAGCTCTGTTAGCTCTGTTAGCACAGTTAGCTCTGTTAGCGCTAGCGCCGTTAGCTATATTCGCGCCGTTAGCTCCGTTAGTGTTAGCTCCGTTAGTGTTAGCTCTGTTAGCTCTGTTAGCATTAACTCCATTCATGCTTATTGATTCAGTTCATTAATTCATGTTAACAGAGACATGAAGCAGAGGAGAGAAGCAGACATAGACAGCTGAGGTGATCAACAGAGACAGACAAGGAGAAAGCCACAGAAACAGACGAAGACACACACATACGCAGTCACACACAACGACAGATACATAAACACACACACACAGACAAATGCATAATGAAAACCCCATCCCCCCACCCCCTTGTTAACGCCGCTAGCTCTATTAGCTCTGTTAGCACAGTTAGCTCTGGTTGCGTTAGCGCCGTTAGCTCTATTCGCACCGTTAGCTGTTCGCTCCATTAGTGTTAGCTCTGTTAGCTCCGTTAGCATTAGCTCCATTCATGTTTATTGATTCAGTTCATTAATTCATGTTAACAGAGACATGAAGCAGAGGAGAGAAGCAGACACAGACAGCTGAGGTGATCAACAGAGACAGACAAGGAGAAAGCCACAGAAACACAGCTGAGAGCAATTCATTAATCAGGGACTGACTGCCTCTGATATCTGCCGTTTTCTCACATTGCAGCCTTTTTCAATTGTCCGCTGCTTCGCCATAGTTTCTCCTAGAGACTTCATTCAAACTTTAAAACGTAGATAATTTTGTCGGCTCCAAATGACCCTCGGCACATTTTGATATCTCTTATGGTTTTCGAGCTATGACCATCGAAGGCCGACATAAGACGCGAACAACTGCGATAAATTTCCCATAAGAAATGAATGGGGAAATTTCCTCAAATTTCAGCCTTTTTCAATTGTCCGCTGCTCGGCCATACTTTGTCCTAGAGACTTCATTCAAACTTTAAAACGTAGATAATTTTGTCGGCTCGAACACACCCCGTGTCCCTTTCAAAATTTCCCAGGGGGAATTTTCTAGTTATTATTTTTCATCTTCCTCCAAGTTTTCGTCCCTTAACTCGCCCCGCAGCTTTGAGAAAACCCTCGCAAATTATATATCAAAACGTGCGTATTGTTCGGGATCGGTGTGCTATTACTTTTCTCAAATTTATCGCAGTTTTTCGCGTCGTAAGACGCGAAAAACTGCGATAAATTTCCCATAAGAAATGAATGGGACGGGCGAAAAAAACAAGATTGAAATTGGAGTTTTTCAAACATCTGTAGCTCAGGCATACATTCACCGAGAGACTTCATTTCAACTTTAAAATGTAGACCCAAGTCTGGTCTATTGGTGTGTTCATCCACATTTTGATTGGTCCTATAGTTTTTGATCAGTCACTGTTCAATGACAGTGATCGTTTGGCGGGAAATTTTGAGATTATAATGGGTGTGTATTGCGCGGAATGTTCGTGCTAGAGTGCGTGCTAGAGTGGCACAGAGTCTAAAAACGATCTGAAAATCTTCTCGTTTTCTCGTCGCTACGGCCACAAATTACACTCTACACGCATAATTTTGGGATCAGTTTGTAGACAAACTTGTCCTCTTTCGTGTGATGTCCTCGAAAAAGCCGAGAGACTTACTGAATTTAAATAGTGAGACGTTTTGTGCAGCCAGCGCCCTCCTGTTCTCCCATTAAGTCCCATGTTAAAATTCAGAGCTGTTTTGTGAGCAAAGCAGAAATGCCTCCTGTCTTTAGATCGCCATAAAACGAAAAGTTGTTGTGTCAGGAATAAAACGAGGAGATGGTCGGACTCAGGAAGTTCTCGGGAGTCCGATGATCTATAGTACACTCTGATACGAGGTACGGTTCTCTCACCAGAGGATTTAGTTCAGGAGGTTCGCCGAACCCAAATCTCACTGCATACAATACAAACTCCTGTTCTCTGAGTCGCAGAGTCTTTTTAAGTCGACCATTTTGTCATTTTTCTAAAGAATATCTGGACATAAAACACACGTACATCTGGCCCAGACTTGTCCGCATCTCACAGTGTAATCGGTTTTTTGATAGCAGCTACGGTTTTGACACAATCGCAAGTTGTTCGGAAGAAACCGACAGCGAAAAAGCCGCTTTTCAAGGGAAGAGTTTAACAGGTGCAACTGTCATTTACACACACACCGGTCAATAACCCACGCACACACATCTGCAGGACAACAAGCCTGAGAATGATTATCTTAACGAGCTCAGTCAAAACAAGGGCATTGTTTGAAAACAATCTCCATCCAACAAACAGTTAAACTCAGCTTCACCAAGCGCTTTGCCAAAAAGGTTGAGACAGTAGTCACACAAACACACACACAAGCAGGGCTAACCAACAGCTAAAAAGTGATTAAAAACAAGCACGTCAAAACTGAACAGGAACAGGTAAACAGTGGGAGAGGTGCAGAGGTAATTATCAGCAGGTGGGGCAGAAGTTACACACGCACACAAACACACACACACACGCACACACACACACACACACACACACACATTCAGACACATATATACCAGACACATCTCCATGTAGGAGCTGGTTGGGCTGCTTGTGTAGTTCAAGCAGACACACACACACAAACAGAGGAAGACACACACATACGCAGTCACACACAACGACAGATACATAAACACACACACACAGACAAATGCATAATGAAAACCCCATCCCCCCGCCCCCTTGTTAACACCGTTAGCTCTATTAGCTCTGTTAGCACAGTTAGCTCTGTTAGCGTTAGCGCCGTTAGCTCTATTCGCGCCGTTAGCTGTTAGCTCCGTTAGTGTTAGCTCCGTTAGTGTTAGCTCTGTTAGCTCTGTTAGCATTAACTCCATTCATGCTTATTGATTCAGTTCATTAATTCATGTTAACAGAGACATGAAGCAGAGGAGAGAAGCAGACACAGACAGCTGAGGTGATCAACAGAGACAGACAAGGAGAAAGCCACAGAAACAGACGAAGACACACACATACGCAGTCACACACAACGACAGATACATAAACACACACACACAGACAAATGCATAATGAAAACCCCATCCCCCCGCCCCCTTGTTAACGCCGCTAGCTCTATTAGCTCTGTTAGCACAGTTAGCTCTGGTTGCGTTAGCGCCGTTAGCTCTATTCGCACCGTTAGCTGTTCGCTCCATTAGTGTTAGCTCTGTTAGCTCCTTTAGCATTAGCTCCATTCATGTTTATTGATTCAGTTCATTAATTCATGTTAACAGAGACATGAAGCAGAGGAGAGAAGCAGACACAGACAGCTGAGGTGATCAACAGAGACAGACAAGGAGAAAGCCACAGAAACACAGCTGAGAGCAATTCATTAATCAGGGACTGACTGCCTCTGATATCTGCCGTTTTCTCACATTGCAGCCTTTTTCAATTGTCCGCTGCTTCGCCATAGTTTCTCCTAGAGACTTCATTCAAACTTTAAAACGTAGATAATTTTGTCGGCTCCAAATGACCCTCGGCACATTTTGATATCTCTTACGGTTTTCGAGCTATGACCATCGAAGGCCGACGTAAGACGCAAACAACTGCGATAAATTTCCCATAAGAAATGAATGGGGAAATTTCCTCAAATTTCAGCCTTTTTCAATTGTCCGCTGCTTGGCCATACTTTGTCCTAGAGACTTCATTCAAACTTTAAAACGTAGATAATTTTGTCGGCTCGAACACACCCCGTGTCCCTTTCAAAATTTCCCAGGGGGAATTTTCTAGTTATTATTATTTTTCATCTTCCTCCAAGTTTTCGTCCTCAAACTCGTCCCACAGCTTTGAGAAAACCCTCGCAAATTATATATCAAAACGTGCGTATTGTTCGGGATCGGTGTGCTATTACTTTTCTCAAATTTATCGCAGTTTTTCGCGTCGTAAGACGCGAAAAACTGCGATAAATTTCCCATAAGAAATGAATGGGACGGGCGAAAAAAACAAGATTGAAATTGGAGTTTTTCAAACATCTGTAGCTCAGGCATACATTCACCGAGAGACTTCATTTCAACTTTAAAATGTAGACCCAAGTCTGGTCTATTGGTGTGTTCATCCACATTTTGATTGGTCCTATAGTTTTTGATCAGTCACTGTTCAATGACAGTGATCGTTTGGCGGGAAATTTTGAGATTATAATGGGTGTGTATTGCGCGGAATGTTCGTGCTAGAGTGCGTGCTAGAGTGGCACAGAGTCTAAAAACGATCTGAAAATCTTCTCTTTTTCTCGTCGCTACGGCCACA
Organism: Chelmon rostratus; assembly: GCF_017976325.1. Classification (NCBI taxonomy): domain Eukaryota; kingdom Metazoa; phylum Chordata; class Actinopteri; order Chaetodontiformes; family Chaetodontidae; genus Chelmon; species Chelmon rostratus. The sequence goes on from NC_055675.1 coordinate 23,934,380, forward strand.
AATTACACTCTACACGCATAATTTTGGGCTCATTTTGTAGACAAACTTGTCCTCTTTCGTGTGATGTCCTCGAAAAAGCCGAGAGACTTACTGAATTTAAATAGTGAGACGTTTTGTGCAGCCAGCGCCCTCCTGTTCTCCCATTAAGTCCCATGTTAAAATTCAGAGCTGTTTTGTGAGCAAAGCAGAAATGCCTCCTGTCTTTAGATCGCCATAAAACGAAAAGTTGTTGTGTCAGGAATAAAACGAGGAGATGGCCGGACTCAGGAAGTTCTCGGGAGTCCGATGATCTATAGTACACTCTGATACGAGGTACGGTTCTCTCACCAGAGGATTTAGTTCAGGAGGTTCGCCGAACCCAAATCTCACTGCATACAATACAAACTCCTGTTCTCTGAGTCGCAGAGTCTTTTTAAGTCGACCATTTTGTCATTTTTCTAAAGAATATCTGGACATAAAACACACGTACATCTGGCCCAGACTTGTCCGCATCTCACAGTGTAATCGGTTTTTTGATAGCAGCTACGGTTTTGACACAATCGCAAGTTGTTCGGAAGAAACCGACAGCGAAAAAGCCGCTTTTCAAGGGAGGAGTTTAACAGGTGCAACTGTCATTTACACACACACCGGTCAATAACCCACGCACACACATCTGCAGGACAACAAGCCTGAGAATGATTATCTTAACGAGCTCAGTCAAAACAAGGGCATTGTTTGAAAACAATCTCCGTCCAACAAACAGTTAAACTCAGCTTCACCAAGCGCTTTGCCAAAAAGGTTGAGACAGTAGTCACACAAACGCACACACAAGCAGGGCTAACCAACAGCTAAAAAGTGATTAAAAACAGCACGTCAAAACTGAACAGGAACAGGTAAACAGTGGGAGAGGTGCAGAGGTAATTATCAGCAGGTGGGGCAGAAGTTACACAGGCACACACGCACGCACACACACACACACACATTCAGACACACATATACCATACACATCTCCATGTAGGAGCAGATTGGGCTGCTTGTGTAGTTCAAGCAGACACACACACACAAACAGACGAAGACACACACATACGCAGTCACACACAATGACAGATACATAAACACACACACACAGACAAATGCATAATGAAAACCCCATCCCCCCGCCCCCTTGTTAACGCCGTTAGCTCTATTAGCTCTGTTAGCACAGTTAGCTCTGTTAGCGTTAGCGCCGTTAGCTCTATTCGCACCGTTAGCTGTTAGCTCCGTTAGTGTTAGCTCTGTTAGCTCCGTTAGCATTAGCTCCATTCATGTTTATTGATTCAGTTCATTAATTCATGTTAACAGAGACATGAAGCAGAGGAGAGAAGCAGACACAGACAGCTGAGGTGATCAACAGAGACAGACAAGGAGAAAGCCACAGAAACACAGCTGAGAGCAATTCATTAATCAGGGACTGACTACCTCTGATATCTGCCGTTTTCTCACATTGCAGCCTTTTTCAATTGTCCGCTGCTTCGCCATAGTTTCTCCTAGAGACTTCATTCAAACTTTAAAACGTAGATAATTTTGTCGGCTCAAAATGACCCTCAGCACATTTTGATATCTCTTACGGTTTTCGAGCTATGACCATCGAAGGCCGACGTAAGACGCAAACAACTGCGATAAATTTCCCATAAGAAATGAATGGGGAAATTTCCTCAAATTTCAGCCTTTTTCAATTGTCCGCTGCTCGGCCATACTTTGTCCTAGAGACTTCATTCAAACTTCAAAACGTAGATAATTTTGTCGGCTCGAACGCACCCCGTGTCCCTTTCAAAATTTCCCAGGGGGAATTTTCTAGTTAGGGACACGGGGCACGCTCCGAGTCACTGGCTCCTACAGCTATGAAATAGCTGCAGGAGCCAGTGACTCGGGGCGTAGCCCCGAGTCACTTATTACTATCCCGCGCGTTTCTTCTTCTTATTATTATTATTAGGGACACGGGGCAACGTCCCGAGTCACTGGCTCCTACAGCTATGAAATAGCTGCAGGAGCAGCTTATTACTATCCCGCGCGTTTCTTCTTCTTCTTATTATTATTATTTTTCATCTTCCTCCAAGTTTTCGTCCTCAAACTCGTCCCACAGCTTTGAGAAAACCCTCGCAAATTATATATCAAAACGTGCGTATTGTTCGGGATCGGTGTGCTATTACTTTTCTCAAATTTATCGCAGTTTTTCGCGTCGTAAGACGCGAAAAACTGCGATAAATTTCCCATAAGAAATGAATGGGACGGCCGAAAAAAACAAGATTGAAATTGGAGTTTTTCAAACATCTGTAGCTCAGGCATACATTCACCGAGAGACTTCATTTCAACTTTAAAATGTAGACCCAAGTCTGGTCTATTGGTGTGTTCATCCACATTTTGATTGGTCCTATAGTTTTTGATCAGTCACTGTTCAATGACAGTGATCGTTTGGCGGGAAATTTTGAGATTATAATGGGTGTGTATTGCGCGGAATGTTCGTGCTAGAGTGCGTGCTAGAGTGGCACAGAGTCTAAAAACGATCTGAAAATCTTCTCGTTTTCTCGTCGCTACGGCCACAAATTACACTCTACACGCATAATTTTGGGCTCAGTTTGTAGACAAACTTGTCCTCTTTCGTGTGATGTCCTCGAAAAAGCCGAGAGACTTACTGAATTTAAATAGTGAGACGTTTTGTGCAGCCAGCGCCCTCCTGTTCTCCCATTAAGTCCCATGTTAAAATTCAGAGCTGTTTTGTGAGCAAAGCAGAAATGCCTCCTGTCTTTAGATCGCCATAAAACGAAAAGTTGTTGTGTCAGGAATAAAACGAGGAGATGGCCGGACTCAGGAAGTTCTCGGGAGTCCGATGATCTATAGTACACTCTGATACGAGGTACGGTTCTCTCACCAGAGGATTTAGTTCGGGAGGTTCGCCGAACCCAAATCTCACTGCATACAATACAAACTCCTGTTCTCTGAGTCGCAGAGTCTTTTTAAGTCGACCATTTTGTCATTTTTCTAAAGAATATCTGGACATAAAACACACGTACATCTGGCCCAGACTTGTCCGCATCTCACAGTGTAATCGGTTTTTTGATAGCAGCTACGGTTTTGACACAATCGCAAGTTGTTCGGAAGAAACCGACAGCGAAAAAGCCGCTTTTCAAGGGAAGAGTTTAACAGGTGCAACTGTCATTTACACACACACCGGTCAATAACCCACGCACACACATCTGCAGGACAACAAGCCTGAGAATGATTATCTTAACGAGCTCAGTCAAAACAAGGGCATTGTTTGAAAACAATCTCCATCCAACAAACAGTTAAACTCAGCTTCACCAAGCGCTTTGCCAAAAAGGTTGAGACAGTAGTCACACAAACACACACACAAGCAGGGCTAACCAACAGCTAAAAAGTGATTAAAAACAAGCACGTCAAAACTGAACAGGAACAGGTAAAAAGTGGGAGAGGTAGAGAGGTAATTATCAGCAGGTGGGGCAGAAGTTACACACGCACACAAACAAACACACACACACACACACATTCAGACACACATATACCAGACACATCTCCATGTAGGAGCTGGTTGGGCTGCTTGTGTAGTTCAAGCAGACACACACACACAAACAGACGAAGACACACACATACGCAGTCACACACAACGACAGATACATAAACACACACACACAGACAAATGCATAATGAAAACCCCATCCCCCCGCCCCCTTGTTAACGCCGTTAGCTCTGTTAGCTCTGTTAGCACAGTTAGCTCTGTTAGCGCTAGCGCCGTTAGCTATATTCGCACCTTTAGCTGTTAGCTCAGTTAGTGTTAGCTCTGTTAGCTCCGTTAGCATTAGCTCCATTCATGTTTATTGATTCAGTTCATTAATTCATGTTAACAGAGACATGAAGCAGAGGAGAGAAGCAGACACAGACAGCTGAGGTGATCAACAGAGACAGACAAGGAGAAAGCCACAGAAACACAGCTGGGACCAGTTCATTAATCAGGGACTGACTGCCTCTGATATCTGCTGTTTTCTCAAATTGCAGCCTTTTTCAATTGTCCGCTGCTTCGCCATAGTTTCTCCTAGAGACTTCATTCAAACTTTAAAACGTAGATAATTTTGTCGGCTCAAAATGACCCTCGGCACATTTTGATATCTCTTACGGTTTTCGAGCTATGACCATCGAAGGCCGACGTAAGACGCAAACAACTGCGATAAATTTCCCAAAAGAAATGAATGGGGAAATTTCCTCAAATTTCAGCCTTTTTCAATTGTCCGCTGCTCGGCCATACTTTGTCCTAGAGACTTCATTCAAACTTTAAAACGTAGATAATTTTGTCGGCTCGAACGCACCCCGTGTCCCTTTCAAAATTTCCCAGGGGGAATTTTCTAGTTATTTTTCATCTTCCTCCAAGTTTTCGTCCTCAAACTCGCCTCACAGCTTTGAGAAAACCCTCGCAAATTATATATCAAAACGTGCGTATTGTTCGGGATCGGTGTGCTATTACTTTTCTCAAATTTATCGCAGTTTTTCGCGTCGTAAGACGCGAAAAAACTGCGATAAATTTCCCATAAGAAATGAATGGGACGGCCGAAAAAAACAAGATTGAAATTGGAGTTTTTCAAACATCTGTAGCTCAGGCATACATTCACCGAGAGACTTCATTTCAACTTTAAAATGTAGACCCAAGTCTGGTCTATTGGTGTGTTCATCCACATTTTGATTGGTCCTATAGTTTTTGATCAGTCACTGTTCAATGACAGTGATCGTTTGGCGGGAAATTTTGAGATTATAATGGGTGTGTATTGCGCGGAATGTTCGTGCTAGAGTGCGTGCTAGAGTGGCACAGAGTCTAAAAACGATCTGAAAATCTTCTCTTTTTCTCGTCGCTACGGCCACAAATTACACTCTACACGCATAATTTTGGGATCAGTTTGTAGACAAACTTGTCCTCTTTCGTGTGATGTCCTCGAAAAAGCCGAGAGACTTACTGAATTTAAATAGTGAGACGTTTTGTGCAGCCAGCGCCCTCCTGTTCTCCCATTAAGTCCCATGTTAAAATTCAGAGCTGTTTTGTGAGCAAAGCAGAAATGCCTCCTGTCTTTAGATCGCCATAAAATGAAAAGTTGTTGTGTCAGGAATAAAACGAGGAGATGGCCGGACTCAGGAAGTTCTCGGGAGTCCGATGATCTATAGTACACTCTGATACGAGGTACGGTTCTCTCACCAGAGGATTTAGTTCAGGAGGTTCGCCGAACCCAAATCTCACTGCATACAATACAAACTCCTGTTCTCTGAGTCGCAGAGTCTTTTTAAGTCGACCATTTTGTCATTTTTCTAAAGAATATCTGGACATAAAACACACGTACATCTGGCCCAGACTTGTCCGCATCTCACAGTGTAGTCGGTTTTTTGATAGCAGCTACGGTTTTGACACAATCGCAAGTTGTTCGGAAGAAACCGACAGCGAAAAAGCCGCTTTTCAAGGGAGGAGTTTAACAGGTGCAACTGTCATTTACACACACACCGGTCAATAACCCACGCACACACATCTGCAGGACAACCAGCCTGAGAATGATTATCTTAACGAGCTCAGTCAAAACAAGGGCATTGTTTGAAAACAATCTCTGTCCAACAAGCAGTTAAACTCAGCTTCAGAAAGCTCTTTGCCAAAGAGGTTGAGACAGTAGTCACACAAATGCACACACAAAAAGGGCTAACCAACAGCTAAAAAGTGATTAAAAACAGCACGTCAAAACTGAACAGGAACAGGTAAACAGTGGGAGAGGTGCAGAGGTAATTATCAGCAGGTGGGGCAGAAGTTACACAGGCACACACGCACACACACACATTCAGACACACATATACCAGACACATCTCCATGTAGGAGCTGGTTGGGCTGCTTGTGTAGTTCAAGCAGACACACACACACAAACAGACGAAGACACACACATACGCAGTCACACACAACGACAGATACATAAACACACACACACAGACAAATGCATAATGAAAACCCCATCCCCCCGCCCCCTTGTTAACACCGTTAGCTCTATTAGCTCTGTTAGCACAGTTAGCTCTGTTAGCGTTAGCGCCATTAGCTCTATTCGCGCCGTTAGCTGTTAGCTCCGTTAGTGTTAGCTCCGTTAGTGTTAGCTCTGTTAGCTCTGTTAGCATTAACTCCATTCATGCTTATTGATTCAGTTCATTAATTCATGTTAACAGAGACATGAAGCAGAGGAGAGAAGCAGACACAGACAGCTGAGGTGATCAACAGAGACAGACAAGGAGAAAGCCACAGAAACACAGCTGAGAGCAATTCATTAATCAGGGACTGACTGCCTCTGATATCTGCCGTTTTCTCACATTGCAGCCTTTTTCAATTGTCCGCTGCTTCGCCATAGTTTCTCCTAGAGACTTCATTCAAACTTTAAAACGTAGATAATTTTGTCGGCTCCAAATGACCCTCGGCACATTTTGATATCTCTTACGGTTTTCGAGCTATGACCATCGAAGGCCGACGTAAGACGCGAACAACTGCGATAAATTTCCCATAAGAAATGAATGGGGAAATTTCCTCAAATTGCAGCCTTTTTCAATTGTCCGCTGCTTCGCCATAGTTTCTCCTAGAGACTTCATTCAAACTTTAAAACGTAGATAATTTTGTCGGCTCGAACGCACCCCGTGTCCCTTTCAAAATTTCCCAGGGGGAATTTTCTAGTTATTATTTTTCATCTTCCTCCAAGTTTTCGTCCTCAAACTCGCCCCGCAGCTTTGAGAAAACCCTCGCAAATTATATATCAAAACGTGCGTATTGTTCGGGATCGGTGTGCTATTACTTTTCTCAAATTTATCGCAGTTTTTCGCGTCGTAAGACGCGAAAAACTGCGATAAATTTCCCATAAGAAATGAATGGGACGGCCGAAAAAAACAAGATTGAAATTGGAGTTTTTCAAACATCTGTAGCTCAGGCATACATTCACCGAGAGACTTCATTTCAACTTTAAAATGTAGACCCAAGTCTGGTCTATTGGTGTGTTCATCCACATTTTGATTGGTCCTATAGTTTTTGATCAGTCACTGTTCAATGACAGTGATCGTTTGGCGGGAAATTTTGAGATTATAATGGGTGTGTATTGCGCGGAATGTTCGTGCTAGAGTGCGTGCTAGAGTGGCACAGAGTCTAAAAACGATCTGAAAATCTTCTCTTTTTCTCGTCGCTACGGCCACAAATTACACTCTACACGCATAATTTTGGGCTCATTTTGTAGACAAACTTGTCCTCTTTCGTGTGATGTCCTCGAAAAAGCCGAGAGACTTACTGAATTTAAATAGTGAGACGTTTTGTGCAGCCAGCGCCCTCCTGTTCTCCCATTAAGTCCCATGTTAAAATTCAGAGCTGTTTTGTGAGCAAAGCAGAAATGCCTCCTGTCTTTAGATCGCCATAAAACGAAAAGTTGTTGTGTCAGGAATAAAACGAGGAGATGGCCGGACTCAGGAAGTTCTCGGGAGTCCGATGATCTATAGTACACTCTGATACGAGGTACGGTTCTCTCACCAGAGGATTTAGTTCAGGAGGTTCGCCGAACCCAAATCTCACTGCATACAATACAAACTCCTGTTCTCTGAGTCGCAGAGTCTTTTTAAGTCGACCATTTTGTCATTTTTCTAAAGAATATCTGGACATAAAACACACGTACATCTGGCCCAGACTTGTCCGCATCTCACAGTGTAATCGGTTTTTTGATAGCAGCTACGGTTTTGACACAATCGCAAGTTGTTCGGAAGAAACCGACAGCGAAAAAGCCGCTTTTCAAGGGAGGAGTTTAACAGGTGCAACTGTCATTTACACACACACCGGTCAATAACCCACGCACACACATCTGCAGGACAACAAGCCTGAGAATGATTATCTTAACGAGCTCAGTCAAAACAAGGGCATTGTTTGAAAACAATCTCCATCCAACAAACAGTTAAACTCAGCTTCACCAAGCGCTTTGCCAAAAAGGTTGAGACAGTAGTCACACAAACACACACACAAGCAGGGCTAACCAACAGCTAAAAAGTGATTAAAAACAGCACGTCAAAACTGAACAGGAACAGGTAAAAAGTGGGAGAGGTAGAGAGGTAATTATCAGCAGGTGGGGCAGAAGTTACACAGGCACACACGCACACACACACACACACACACATTCAGACACATATATACTATACACATCTCCATGTAGGAGCTGGTTGGGCTGCTTGTGTAGTTCAAGCAGACACACACACACAAACAGACGAAGACACACACATACGCAGTCACACACAATGACAGATACATAAACACACATACACAGACAAATGCATAATGAAAACCCCATCCCCCCGCCCCCTTGTTAACACCGTTAGCTCTATTAGCTCTGTTAGCACAGTTAGCTCTGTTAGCGTTAGCGCCGTTAGCTCTATTCGCGCCGTTAGCTGTTAGCTCCGTTAGTGTTAGCTCCGTTAGTGTTAGCTCTGTTAGCATTAACTCCATTCATGCTTATTGATTCAGTTCATTAATTCATGTTAACAGAGACATGAAGCAGAGGAGAGAAGCAGACACAGACAGCTGAGGTGATCAACAGAGACAGACAAGGAGAAAGCCACAGAAACACAGCTGAGAGCAATTCATTAATCAGGGACTGACTGCCTCTGATATCTGCAGTTTTCTCACATTGCAGCCTTTTTCAATTGTCCGCTGCTTCGCCATAGTTTCTCCTAGAGACTTCATTCAAACTTTAAAACATAGATAATTTTGTCGGCTCAAAATGACCCTCGGCACATTTTGATATCTCTTACGGTTTTCGAGCTATGACCATCGAAGGCCGACGTAAGACGCAAACAACTGCGATAAATTTCCCATAAGAAATGAATGGGGAAATTTCCTCAAATTTCAGCCTTTTTCAATTGTCCGCTGCTCGGCCATACTTTGTCCTAGAGACTTCATTCAAACTTTAAAACGTAGATAATTTTGTCGGCTCGAACACACCCCGTGTCCCTTTCAAAATTTCCCAGGGGGAATTTTCTAGTTAGGGACACGGGGCAACGTCCCGAGTCACTGGCTCCTACAGCTATGAAATAGCTGCAGGAGCCAGTGACTCGGGGCGTAGCCCCGAGTCACTTATTACTATCCCGCGCGTTTCTTCTTCTTCTTATTATTATTATTTTTCATCTTCCTCCAAGTTTTCGTCCTCAAACTCGTCCCACAGCTTTGAGAAAACCCTCGCAAATTATATATCAAAACGTGCGTATTGTTCGGGATCGGTGTGCTATTACTTTTCTCAAATTTATCGCAGTTTTTCGCGTCTTACGACGCGAAAAACTGCGATAAATTTCCCATAAGAAATGAATGGGACGGCCGAAAAAAAACAAGATTGAAATTGGAGTTTTTCAAACATCTGTAGCTCAGGCATACATTCACCGAGAGACTTCATTTCAACTTTAAAATGTAGACCCAAGTCTGGTCTATTGGTGTGTTCATCCACATTTTGATTGGTCCTATAGTTTTTGATCAGTCACTGTTCAATGACAGTGATCGTTTGGCGGGAAATTTTGAGATTATAATGGGTGTGTATTGCGCGGAATGTTCGTGCTAGAGTGCGTGCTAGAGTGGCACAGAGTCTAAAAACGATCTGAAAATCTTCTCGTTTTCTCGTCGCTACGGCCACAAATTACACTCTACACGCATAATTTTGGGCTCAGTTTGTAGACAAACTTGTCCTCTTTCGTGTGATGTCCTCGAAAAAGCCGAGAGACTTACTGAATTTAAATAGTGAGACGTTTTGTGCAGCCAGCGCCCTCCTGTTCTCCCATTAAGTCCCATGTTAAAATTCAGAGCTGTTTTGTGAGCAAAGCAGAAATGCCTCCTGTCTTTAGATCGCCATAAAACGAAAAGTTGTTGTGTCAGGAATAAAACGAGGAGATGGCCGGACTCAGGAAGTTCTCGGGAGTCCGATGATCTATAGTACACTCTGATACGAGGTACGGTTCTCTCACCAGAGGATTTAGTTCAGGAGGTTCGCCGAACCCAAATCTCACTGCATACAATACAAACTCCTGTTCTCTGAGTGGCAGAGTCTTTTTAAGTCGACCATTTTGTCATTTTTCTAAAGAATATCTGGACATAAAACACACGTACATCTGGCCCAGACTTGTCCGCATCTCACAGTGTAATCGGTTTTTCGATAGCAGCTACGGTTTTGACACAATCGCAAGTTGTTCGGAAGAAACCGACAGCGAAAAAGCCGCTTTTCAAGGGAGGAGTTTAACAGGTGCAACTGTCATTTACACACACACCGGTCAATAACCCACGCACACACATCTGCAGGACAACAAGCCTGAGAATGATTATCTTAACGAGCTCAGTCAAAACAAGGGCATTGTTTGAAAACAATCTCCATCCAACAAACAGTTAAACTCAGCTTCACCAAGCGCTTTGCCAAAAAGGTTGAGAAAGTAGTCACACAAACACACACACAAGCAGGGCTAACCAACAGCTAAAAAGTGATTAAAAACAAGCACGTCAAAACTGAACAGGAACAGGTAAAAAGTGGGAGAGGTAGAGAGGTAATTATCAGCAGGTGGGGCAGAAGTTACACACGCACACAAACAAACACACACACACACACACATTCAGACACACATATACCAGACACATCTCCATGTAGGAGCAGGTTGGGCTGCTTGTGTAGTTCAAGCAGACACACACACACAAACAGACGAAGACACACACATACGCAGTCACACACAATGACAGATACATAAACACACACACACAGACAAATGCATAATGAAAACCCCATCCCCCCGCCCCCTTGTTAACGCCGTTAGCTCTGTTAGCTCTGTTAGCACAGTTAGCTCTGTTAGCGCTAGCGCCGTTAGCTATATTCGCACCTTTAGCTGTTAGCTCAGTTAGTGTTAGCTCTGTTAGCTCCATTAGCATTAGCTCCATTCATGTTTATTGATTCAGTTCATTAATTCATGTTAACAGAGACATGAAGCAGAGGAGAGAAGCAGACACAGACAGCTGAGGTGATCAACAGAGACAGACAAGGAGAAAGCCACAGAAACACAGCTGAGAGCAATTCATTAATCAGGGACTGACTGCCTCTGATATCTGCCGTTTTCTCACATTGCAGCCTTTTTCAATTGTCCGCTGCTTCGCCATAGTTTCTCCTAGAGACTTCATTCAAACTTTAAAACGTAGATAATTTTGTCGGCTCCAAATGACCCTCGGCACATTTTGATATCTCTTACGGTTTTCGAGCTATGACCATCGAAGGCCGTCGTAAGACGCGAACAACTGCGATAAATTTCCCATAAGAAATGAATGGGGAAATTTCCTCAAATTTCAGCCTTTTTCAATTGTCCGCTGCTTCGCCATAGTTTCTCCTAGAGACTTCATTCAAACTTTAAAACGTAGATAATTTTGTCGGCTCGAACGCACCCCGTGTCCCTTTCAAAATTTCCCAGGGGGAATTTTCTAGTTATTATTTTTCATCATCCTCCAAATTTTTGTCCCTAAACTCGCCCCGCAGCTTTGAGAAAACCCTTGCAAATTATATATCAAAACGTGCGGTTTGTTCGGGATCGGTGTGCTATTACTTTTCTCAAATTTATCGCAGTTTTTCGCGTCGTAAGACGCGAAAAACTGCGATAAATTTCCCATAAGAAATGAATGGGGACGTCCTCAAATTTCAGCCTTTTTCAATTGTCCGCTGCTCTGCCATACTTTCTCCTAGAGACGTCATTCAAACTTTAAAACGTAGATAATTTTGTCGGCTCCAAATGACCCTTGGCACATTTTGATAAATCTTACGGTTTTCGAGCTATGACCATCGAAGGCCGACGTAAGACGCGAACAACTGCGATAAATTTCCCATAAGAAATGAATGGGGAAATTTCCTCAAATTTCAGCCTTTTTCAATTGTCCGCAGCTCGGCCATACTTTGTCCTAGAGACTTCATTCAAAGTTTAAAACGTAGATAAATTTGTCAGCTCAAAATTAATACCGGCACATTTTTTGATATCTCTTACAGTTTTCGAGCTACGACCATCTGAAGACCATCAAGTTTCTCACAAAAATGCTCAGAATTTCTCCCCCTAGAGTGGATAAATTCAAAAGTTAGAGTGAGACAGCCGGTGAGAAATCGCCTGAAATGTGTTTCTAAAATTGCCGTAAAATCCAAACGGTGAATAGGAGACACATAATTTTGGGATCTTTTGTAGACAAACTTGTCCTCTTTCGTGTGATGTCCTCGAAAAAGCCGAGAGACTTACTGAATTTAAATAGTGAGACGTTTTGTGCAGCCAGCGCCCTCCTGTTCTCCCATTAAGTCCCATGTTAAAATTCAGAGCTGTTTTGTGAGCAAAGCAGAAATGCCTCCTGTCTTTAGATCGCCATAAAACGAAAAGTTGTTGTGTCAGGAATAAAACGAGATGATGGTCGGACTCAGGAAGTTCTCGGGAGTCCGATGATCTATAGTACACTCTGATACGAGGTACGGTTCTCTCACCAGAGGATTTAGTTCAGGAGGTTCGCCGAACCCAAATCTCACTGCATACAATACAAACTCCTGTTCTCTGAGTGGCAGAGTCTTTTTAAGTCGACCATTTTGTCATTTTTCTAAAGAATATCTGGACATAAAACACACGTACATCTGGCCCAGACTTGTCCGCATCTCACAGTGTAATCGGTTTTTTGATAGCAGCTACGGTTTTGACACAATCGCAAGTTGTTCGGAAGAAACCGACAGCGAAAAAGCCGCTTTTCAAGGGAAGAGTTTAACAGGTGCAACTGTCATTTACACACACACCGGTCAATAACCCACGCACACACATCTGCAGGACAACCAGCCTGAGAGTGATTATCTTAACGAGCTCAGTCAAAACAAGGGCATTGTTTGAAAACAATCTCCGTCCAACAAACAGTTAAACTCAGCTTCAGAAAGCAGTTTCGCAAAAAGGTTGAGACAGTAGTCACACAAACACACACACAAGCAGGGCTAACCAACAGCTAAAAAGTGATTAAAAACAGCACGTCAAAACTGAACAGGAACAGGTAAACAGTGGGAGAGGTGCAGAGGTAATTATCAGCAGGTGGGGCAGAAGTTACACAGGCACACACGCACGCACACACACACACACACACACACATTCAGACACACATATACCATACACATCTCCATGTAGGAGCTGGTTGGGCTGCTTGTGTAGTTCAAGCAGACACACACACACAAACAGACGAAGACACACACATACGCAGTCACACACAATGACAGATACATAAACACACACACACAGACAAATGCATAATGAAAACCCATCCCCCCGCCCCCTTGTTAACGCCGTTAGCTCTATTAGCTCTGTTAGCACAGTTAGCTCTGTTAGCGTTAGCGCCGTTAGCTCTATTCGCACCGTTAGCTGTTAGCTCCGTTAGTGTTAGCTCTGTTAGCTCCGTTAGCATTAGCTCCATTCATGTTTATTGATTCAGTTCATTAATTCATGTTAACAGAGACATGAAGCAGAGGAGAGAAGCAGACACAGACAGCTGAGGTGATCAACAGAGACAGACAAGGAGAAAGCCACAGAAACACAGCTGAGAGCAATTCATTAATCAGGGACTGACTACCTCTGATATCTGCCGTTTTCTCACATTGCAGCCTTTTTCAATTGTCCGCTGCTTCGCCATAGTTTCTCCTAGAGACTTCATTCAAACTTTAAAACGTAGATAATTTTGTCGGCTCAAAATGACCCTCGGCACATTTTGATATCTCTTACGGTTTTCGAGCTATGACCATCGAAGGCCGACGTAAGACGCAAACAACTGCGATAAATTTCCCATAAGAAATGAATGGGGAAATTTCCTCAAATTTCAGCCTTTTTCAATTGTCCGCTGCTCGGCCATACTTTGTCCTAGAGACTTCATTCAAACTTTAAAACATAGATAATTTTGTCGGCTCGAACGCACCCCGTGTCCCTTTCAAAATTTCCCAGGGGGAATTTTCTAGTTAGGGACACGGGGCAACGTCCCGAGTCACTGGCTCCTACAGCTATGAAATAGCTGCAGGAGCCAGTGACTCGGGGCGTAGCCCCGAGTCACTTATTACTATCCCGCGCGTTTCTTCTTCTTCTTATTATTATTATTTTTCATCTTCCTCCAAGTTTTCGTCCTCAAACTCGTCCCACAGCTTTGAGAAAACCCTCGCAAATTATATATCAAAACGTGCGTATTGTTCGGGATCGGTGTGCTATTACTTTTCTCAAATTTATCGCAGTTTTTCGCGTCGTAAGACGCGAAAAACTGCGATAAATTTCCCATAAGAAATGAATGGGACGGGCGAAAAAAAACAAGATTGAAATTGGAGTTTTTCAAACATCTGTAGCTCAGGCATACATTCACCGAGAGACTTCATTTCAACTTTAAAATGTAGACCCAAGTCTGGTCTATTGGTGTGTTCATCCACATTTTGATTGGTCCTATAGTTTTTGATCAGTCACTGTTCAATGACAGTGATCGTTTGGCGGGAAATTTTGAGATTATAATGGGTGTATTGCGCGGAATGTTCGTGCTAGAGTGCGTGCTAGAGTGGCACAGAGTCTAAAAACGATCTGAAAATCTTCTCTTTTTCTCGTCGCTACGGCCACAAATTACACTCTACACACATAATTTTGGGCTCATTTTGTAGACAAACTTGTCCTCTTTCGTGTGATGTCCTCGAAAAAGCCGAGAGACTTACTGAATTTAAATAGTGAGACGTTTTGTGCAGCCAGCGCCCTCCTGTTCTCCATTAAGTCCCATGTTAAAATTCAGAGCTGTTTTGTGAGCAAAGCAGAAATGCCTCCTGTCTTTAGATCGCCATAAAACGAAAAGTTGTTGTGTCAGGAATAAAACGAGGAGATGGCCGGACTCAGGAAGTTCTCGGGAGTCCGATGATCTATAGTACACTCTGATACGAGGTACGGTTCTCTCACCAGAGGATTTAGTTCAGGAGGTTCGCCGAACCCAAATCTCACTGCATACAATACAAACTCCTGTTCTCTGAGTCGCAGAGTCTTTTTAAGTCGACCATTTTGTCATTTTTCTAAAGAATATCTGGACATAAAACACACGTACATCTGGCCCAGACTTGTCCGCATCTCACAGTGTAATCGGTTTTTTGATAGCAGCTACGGTTTTGACACAATCGCAAGTTGTTCGGAAGAAACCGACAGCGAAAAAGCCGCTTTTCAAGGGAGGAGTTTAACAGGTGCAACTGTCATTTACACACACACCGGTCAATAACCCACGCACACACATCTGCAGGACAACAAGCCTGAGAATGATTATCTTAACGAGCTCAGTCAAAACAAGGGCATTGTTTGAAAACAATCTCCATCCAACAAACAGTTAAACTCAGCTTCACCAAGCGCTTTGCCAAAAAGGTTGAGAAAGTAGTCACACAAACACACACACAAGCAGGGCTAACCAACAGCTAAAAAGTGATTAAAAACAAGCACGTCAAAACTGAACAGGAACAGGTAAAAAGTGGGAGAGGTAGAGAGGTAATTATCAGCAGGTGGGGCAGAAGTTACACACGCACACAAACAAACACACACACACACACACATTCAGACACACATATACCAGACACATCTCCATGTAGGAGCAGGTTGGGCTGCTTGTGTAGTTCAAGCAGACACACACACACAAACAGACGAAGACACACACATACGCAGTCACACACAACGACAGATACATAAACACACACACACAGACAAATGCATAATGAAAACCCCATCCCCCCGCCCCCTTGTTAACGCTGTTAGCTCTATTAGCTCTGCTAGCACAGTTAGCTCTGTTAGCGCTACCGCCGTTAGCGATATTCGCACCGTTAGCTGTTAGCTCAGTTAGTGTTAGCTCTGTTAGCATTAGCTCCATTCATGTTTATTGATTCAGTTCATTAATTCATGTTAACAGAGACATGAAGCAGAGGAGAGAAGCAGACACAGACAGCTGAGGTGATCACAGAGACAGACAAGGAGAAAGCCACAGAAACACAGCTGGGAGCAATTCATTAATCAGGGACTGACTGCCTCTGATATCTGCAGTTTTCTCAATTGCAGCCTTTTTCAATTGTCCGCTGCTTCGCCATAGTTTCTCCTAGAGACTTCATTCAAACTTTAAACGTAGATAATTTTGTCGGCTCGAACGCACCCCGTGTCCCTTTCAAAATTTCCCAGGGGGAATTTTCTAGTTATTTTTCATCTTCCTCCAAGTTTTCGTCCTCAAACTCGTCCCACAGCTTTGAGAAAACCCTCGCAAATTATATATCAAAACGTGCGTATTGTTCGGGATCGGTGTGCTATTACTTTTCTCAAATTTATCGCAGTTTTTCGCGTCTTACGACGCGAAAAACTGCGATAAATTTCCCATAAGAAATGAATGGGACGGCCGAAAAAAAACAAGATTGAAATTGGAGTTTTTCAAACATCTGTAGCTCAGGCATACATTCACCGAGAGACTTCATTTCAACTTTAAAATGTAGACCCAAGTCTGGTCTATTGGTGTGTTCATCCACATTTTGATTGGTCCTATAGTTTTTGATCAGTCACTGTTCAATGACAGTGATCGTTTGGCGGGAAATTTTGAGATTATAATGGGTGTGTATTGCGCGGAATGTTCGTGCTAGAGTGCGTGCTAGAGTGGCACAGAGTCTAAAAACGATCTGAAAATCTTCTCGTTTTCTCGTCGCTACGGCCACAAATTACACTCTACACGCATAATTTTGGGATCAGTTTGTAGACAAACTTGTCCTCTTTCGTGTGATGTCCTCGAAAAAGCCGAGAGACTTACTGAATTTAAATAGTGAGACGTTTTGTGCAGCCAGCGCCCTCCTGTTCTCCCATTAAGTCCCATGTTAAAATTCAGAGCTGTTTTGTGAGCAAAGCAGAAATGCCTCTTGTCTTTAGCTCGCCATAAAACAAAAAGTTGTTGTCTCAGGAATAAAACGAGGAGATGGTCGGACTCAGGAAGTTCTCGGGAGTCCGATGATCTATAGTACACTCTGATACGAGGTACGGTTCTCTCACCAGAGGATTTAGTTCGGGAGGTTCGCTGAACCCAAATCTCACTGCATACAATACAAACTCCTGTTCTCTGAGTCGCAGAGTCTTTTTAAGTCGACCATTTTGTCATTTTTCTAAAGAATATCTGGACATAAAACAAACGTACATCTGGCCCAGACTTGTCCGCATCTCACAGTGTAATCGGTTTTTTGATAGCAGCTACGGTTTTGACACAATCGCAAGTTGTTCGGAAGAAACCGACAGCGAAAAAGCCGCTTTTCAAGGGAAGAGTTTAACAGTTGCAACTGTCATTTACACACACACCGGTCAATAACCCACGCACACACATCTGCAGGACAACAAGCCTGAGAGTGATTATCTTAACGAGCTCAGTCAAAACAAGGGCATTGTTTGAAAATAATCTCTGTCCAACAAGCAGTTAAACTCAGCTTCACAAAGCTCTTTGCCAAAGAGGTTGAGACAGTAGTCACACAAATGCAGAAGTTACACAGGCACACACACACACACACACACACACACACACATTCAGACACATATATACTATACACATCTCCATGTTGGAGCTGGTTGGGCTGCTTGTGTAGTTCAAGCAGACACACACACACAAACAGACGAAGACACACACATACGCAGTCACACACAACGACAGATACATAAACACACACACACAGACAAATGCATAATGAAAACCCCATCCCCCCGCCCCTTGTTAACGCCGTTAGCTCTGTTAGCACAGTTAGCTCTGTTAGCGTTAGCGCCGTTAGCTCTATTCGCGCCGTTAGCTGTTAGCTCCGTTAGTGTTAGCTCCGTTAGTGTTAGCTCCGTTAGTGTTAGCTCTGTTAGCTCTGTTAGCATTAACTCCATTCATGCTTATTGATTCAGTTCATTAATTCATGTTAACAGAGACATGAAGCAGAGGACAGAAGCAGACACAGACAGCTGAGGTGATCAACAGAGACAGACAAGGAGAAAGCCACAGAAACAGACGAAGACACACACATACGCAGTCACACACAACGACAGATACATAAACACACACACACAGACAAATGCATAATGAAAACCCCATCCCCCCGCCCCCTTGTTAACGCCGCTCGCTCTATTAGCTCTGTTAGCACAGTTAGCTCTGGTTGCGTTAGCGCCGATAGCTCTATTCGCACTGTTAGCTGTTCGCTCCATTAGTGTTAGCTCTGTTAGCTCCGTTAGCATTAGCTCCATTCATGTTTATTGATTCAGTTCATTAATTCATGTTAACAGAGACATGAAGCAGAGGAGAGAAGCAGACACAGACAGCTGAGGTGATCAACAGAGACAGACAAGGAGAAAGCCACAGAAACACAGCTGAGAGCAATTCATTAATCAGGGACTGACTACCTCTGATATCTGCCGTTTTCTCACAATGCAGCCTTTTTCAATTGTCCGCTGCTTCGCCATAGTTTCTCCTAGAGACTTCATTCAAACTTTAAAACGTAGATAATTTTGTCGGCTCGAACGCACCCCGTGTCCCTTTCAAAATTTCCCAGGGGGAATTTTCTAGTTAGGGACACGGGGCAACGTCCCGAGTCACTGGCTCCTACAGCTATGAAATAGCTGCAGGAGCCAGTGACTCGGGGCGTAGCCCCGAGTCACTTATTACTATCCCGCGCGTTTCTTCTTCTTCTTCTTATTAGGGACACGGGGCAACGTCCCGAGTCACTTATTACTATCCCGCGCGTTTCTTCTTCTTCTTATTAGGGACACGGGGCAACGTCCCGAGTCACTGGCTCCTACAGCTATGAAATAGCTGCAGGAGCCAGTGACTCGGGGCGTAGCCCCGAGTCACTTATTACTATCCCGCGCGTTTCTTCTTCTTCTTCTTCTTCTTCTTATTATTATTTTTCATCTTCCTCCAAGTTTTCGTCCTCAAACTCGCCCCGCAGCTTTGAGAAAACCCTCGCAAATTATATATCAAAACGTGCGTATTGTTCGGGATCGGTGTGCTATTACTTTTCTCAAATTTATAAATTGATAAATTTCCCATAAGAAATGAATGGGACGGGCGAAAAAAAACAAGATTGAAATTGGAGTTTTTCAAACATCTGTAGCTCAGGCATACATTCACCGAGAGACTTCATTTCAACTTTAAAATGTAGACCCAAGTCTGGTCTATTGGTGTGTTCATCCACATTTTGATTGGTCCTATAGTTTTTGATCAGTCACTGTTCAATGACAGTGATCGTTTGGCGGGAAATTTTGAGATTATAATGGGTGTGTATTGCGCGGAATGTTCGTGCTAGAGTGCGTGCTAGAGTGGCACAGAGTCTAAAAACGATCTGAAAATCTTCTCTTTTTCTCGTCGCTACGGCCACAAATTACACTCTACACGCATAATTTTGGGATCAGTTGTAGACAAACTTGTCCTCTTTCGTGTGATGTCCTCGAAAAAGCCGAGAGACTTACTGAATTTAAATAGTGAGACGTTTTGTGCAGCCAGCGCCCTCCTGTTCTCCCATTAAGTCCCATGTTAAAATTCAGAGCTGTTTTGTGAGCAAAGCAGAAATGCCTCCTGTCTTTAGATCGCCATAAAACGAAAAGTTGTTGTGTCAGGAATAAAACGAGATGATGGTCGGACTCAGGAAGTTCTCGGGAGTCCGATGATCTATAGTACACTCTGATACGAGGTACGGTTCTCTCACCAGAGGATTTAGTTCAGGAGGTTCGCCGAACCCAAATCTCACTGCATACAATACAAACTCATGTTCTCTGAGTGGCAGAGTCTTTTAAGTCGACCATTTTGTCATTTTTCTAAAGAATATCTGGACATAAAACACACGTACATCTGGCCCAGACTTGTCCGCATCTCACAGTGTAATCGGTTTTTTGATAGCAGCTACGGTTTTGACACAATCGCAAGTTGTTCGGAAGAAACCGACAGCGAAAAAGCCGCTTTTCAAGGGAAGAGTTTAACAGGTGCAACTGTCATTTACACACACACCGGTCAATAACCCACGCACACACATCTGCAGGACAACCAGCCTGAGAGTGATTATCTTAACGAGCTCAGTCAAAACAAGGGCATTGTTTGAAAACAATCTCCGTCCAACAAACAGTTAAACTCAGCTTCAGAAAGCAGTTTCGCAAAAAGGTTGAGACAGTAGTCACACAAACACACACACAAAAAGGGCTAACCAACAGCTAAAAAGTGATTAAAAACAGCACGTCAAACTGAACAGGAACAGGTAAACAGTGGGAGAGGTGCAGAGGTAATTATCAGCAGGTGGGGCAGAAGTTACACAGGCACACACGCACGCACACACACACACACACACACACATTCAGACACACATATACCATACACATCTCCATGTAGGAGCAGGTTGGGCTGCTTGTGTAGTTCAAGCAGACACACACACACAAACAGACGAAGACACACACATACGCAGTCACACACAATGACAGATACATAAACACACACACACAGACAAATGCATAATGAAAACCCCATCCCCCCGCCCCCTTGTTAACGCCGTTAGCTCTATTAGCTCTGTTAGCACAGTTAGCTCTGTTAGCGTTAGCGCCGTTAGCTCTATTCGCACCGTTAGCTGTTAGCTCCGTTAGTGTTAGCTCTGTTAGCTCCGTTAGCATTAGCTCCATTCATGTTTATTGATTCAGTTCATTAATTCATGTTAACAGAGACATGAAGCAGAGGAGAGAAGCAGACACAGACAGCTGAGGTGATCAACAGAGACAGACAAGGAGAAAGCCACAGAAACACAGCTGAGAGCAATTCATTAATCAGGGACTGACTACCTCTGATATCTGCCGTTTTCTCAATTTGCAGCCTTTTTCAATTGTCCGCTGCTTCGCCATAGTTTCTCCTAGAGACTTCATTCAAACTTTAAAACGTAGATAATTTTGTCGGCTCAAAATGACCCTCGGCACATTTTGATATCTCTTACGGTTTTCGAGCTATGACCATCGAAGGCCGACGTAAGACGCAAACAACTGCGATAAATTTCCCATAAGAAATGAATGGGGAAATTTCCTCAAATTTCAGCCTTTTTCAATTGTCCGCTGCTCGGCCATACTTTGTCCTAGAGACTTCATTCAAACTTTAAAACGTAGATAATTTTGTCGGCTCGAACACACCCCGTGTCCCTTTCAAAATTTCCCAGAGGGAATTTTCTAGTTATTATTATTATTTTTCATCTTCCTCCAAGTTTTCGTCCTCAAACTCGTCCCACAGCTTTGAGAAAACCCTCGCAAATTATATATCAAAACGTGCGTATTGTTCGGGATCGGTGTGCTATTACTTTTCTCAAATTTATCGCAGTTTTTCGCGTCGTAAGACGCGAAAAACTGCGATAAATTTCCCATAAGAAATGAATGGGACGGGCGAAAAAAACAAGATTGAAATTGGAGTTTTTCAAACATCTGTAGCTCAGGCATACATTCACCGAGAGACTTCATTTCAACTTTAAAATGTAGACCCAAGTCTGGTCTATTGGTGTGTTCATCCACATTTTGATTGGTCCTATAGTTTTTGATCAGTCACTGTTCAATGACAGTGATCGTTTGGCGGGAAATTTTGAGATTATAATGGGTGTGTATTGCGCGGAATGTTCGTGCTAGAGTGCGTGCTAGAGTGGCACAGAGTCTAAAAAACGATCTGAAAATCTTCTCTTTTTCTCGTCGCTACGGCCACAAATTACACTCTACACGCATAATTTTGGGCTCATTTTGTAGACAAACTTGTCCTCTTTCGTGTGATGTCCTCGAAAAAGCTGAGAGACTTACTGAATTTAAATAGTGAGACGTTTTGTGCAGCCAGCGCCCTCCTGTTCTCCCATTAAGTCCCATGTTAAAATTCAGAGCTGTTTTGTGAGCAAAGCAGAAATGCCTCCTGTCTTTAGATCGCCATAAAACGAAAAGTTGTTGTGTCAGGAATAAAACGAGGAGATGGCCGGACTCAGGAAGTTCTCGGGAGTCCGATGATCTATAGTACACTCTGATACGAGGTACGGTTCTCTCACCAGAGGATTTAGTTCAGGAGGTTCGCCGAACCCAAATCTCACTGCATACAATACAAACTCCTGTTCTCTGAGTCGCAGAGTCTTTTTAAGTCGACCATTTTGTCATTTTTCTAAAGAATATCTGGACATAAAACACACGTACATCTGGCCCAGACTTGTCCGCATCTCACAGTGTAATCGGTTTTTTGATAGCAGCTACGGTTTTGACACAATCGCAAGTTGTTCGGAAGAAACCGACAGCGAAAAAGCCGCTTTTCAAGGGAGGAGTTTAACATGTGCAACTGTCATTTACACACACACCGGTCAATAACCCACACACACACATCTGCAGGACAACAAGCCTGAGAATGATTATCTTAACGAGCTCAGTCAAAACAAGGGCATTGTTTGAAAACAATCTCCATCCAACAAACAGTTAAACTCAGCTTCACCAAGCGCTTTGCCAAAAAGGTTGAGAAAGTAGTCACACAAACACACACACAAGCAGGGCTAACCAACAGCTAAAAAGTGATTAAAAACAAGCACGTCAAAACTGAACAGGAACAGGTAAAAAGTGGGAGAGGTAGAGAGGTAATTATCAGCAGGTGGGGCAGAAGTTACACACGCACACAAACAAACACACACACACACACACATTCAGACACACATATACCAGACACATCTCCATGTAGGAGCTGGTTGGGCTGCTTGTGTAGTTCAAGCAGACACACACACACAAACAGACGAAGACACACACATACGCAGTCACACACAACGACAGATACATAAACACACACACACAGACAAATGCATAATGAAAACCCCATCCCCCCGCCCCCTTGTTAACGCCGTTAGCTCTGTTAGCTCTGTTAGCACAGTTAGCTCTGTTAGCGTTAGCGCCGTTAGCTATATTAGCACCTTTAGCTGTTAGCTCAGTTAGTGTTAGCTCTGTTAGCTCCGTTAGCATTAGCTCCATTCATGTTTATTGATTCAGTTCATTAATTCATGTTAACAGAGACATGAAGCAGAGGAGAGAAGCAGACACAGACAGCTGAGGTGATCAACAGAGACAGACAAGGAGAAAGCCACAGAAACACAGCTGAGAGCAATTCATTAATCAGGGACTGACTACCTCTGATATCTGCCGTTTTCTCAATTTGCAGCCTTTTTCAATTGTCCGCTGCTTCGCCATAGTTTCTCCTAGAGACTTCATTCAAACTTTAAAACGTAGATAATTTTGTCGGCTCAAAATGACCCTCGGCACATTTTGATATCTCTTACGGTTTTCGAGCTATGACCATCGAAGGCCGACGTAAGACGCAAACAACTGCGATAAATTTCCCATAAGAAATGAATGGGGAAATTTCCTCAAATTTCAGCCTTTTTCAATTGTCCGCTGCTCGGCCATACTTTGTCCTAGAGACTTCATTCAAACTTTAAAACGTAGATAATTTCATCGGCTCGAACACACCCCGTGTCCCTTTCAAAATTTCCCAGAGGGAATTTTCTAGTTAGGGACACGGGGCACGCTCCGAGGCACTGGCTCCTGCAGCTCTGCTGCAGGAGCCAGTGACTCGGGGCATAGCCCCGAGTCACTTATTACTATCCCGCGCGTTTCTTCTTATTATTATTATTTTTCATCATCCTCCAAATTTTTGTCCCTGAACTCGCCCCGCAGCTTTGAGAAAACCCTTGCAAATTATATATCAAAACGTGCGGTTTGATCAGGATCGGTGTGCTATTACTTTTCTCAAATTTATCGCAGTTTTTCGCGTCGTAAGACGCGAAAAACTGCGATAAATTTCCCATAAGAATGAATGGGACGGGCGAAAAAAAAAAAGATGGAAATTGGAGTTTTTCAAACGTCTGTAGCTCAGGCATACATTCACCGAGAGACTTCATTTGAACTTTAAAACGTAGATAATTTTGTCGGCTCCAAATGACCCTCGGCACATTTTGATATCTCTTACGGTTTTCGAACTATGACCATCGAAGGCCGACGTAAGACGCGAACAACTGCGAAGACTTTCCCATAAGAAATGAATGGGGAAATTTCCTCAAATTTCAGCCTTTTTCAATTGTCCGCAGCTCGGCCATACTTTGTCCTAGAGACTTCATTCAAAGTTTAAAACGTAGATAAATTTGTCAGCTCAAAATTAATACCGGCACATTTTTTGATATCTCTTACGGTTTTCGAGCTATGACCATCTGAAGACCATCAAGTTTCTCACAAAAATGCTCAGAATCTCTCCCTCTACAGTGGGTGATGTCATAAGTTAGAGTGAGACAGCCGGTGAAAAATCGCCTGAAATGTGTTTCTAAAATTGCCGTAAAATACAAACGGTGAATAGGAGACACATAATTTTGGGATCTTTTGTAGACAAACTTGTCCTCTTTCATGTGATGTCCTCGAAAAAGCCGAGAGACTTACTGAATTTAAATAGTGAGGCTTTTTGTGTAGCCACCTCCCTCTAGCTCTCCCATTGACTCCAATGTAAAAATTCAGAGCTGTTTTGTGAGAAAAGCATAAATGCCTCCTGTCTTTACATCGCCATAAAACGAAAAGTTGTTGTCTCAGGAATAAAACGAGATGATATTCGGACTCAGGAAGTTCTCGGGAGTCCGATGATCTATAGTACACTCTGATACGAGGTACGGTTCTCTCACCAGAGGACCCACGCACACACATCTGCAGGACAACAAGCCTGAGAGTGATTATCTTAACGAGCTCAGTCAAAACAAGGGCATTGTTTGAAAATAATCTCTGTCCAACAAGCAGTTAAACTCAGCTTCACAAAGCTCTTTGCCAAAGAGGTTGAGACAGTAGTCACACAAATGCAGAAGTTACACAGGCACACACACACACACACACACACACACACACATTCAGACACATATATACTATACACATCTCCATGTTGGAGCTGGTTTGGCTGCTTGTGTAGTTCAAGCAGACACACACACACAAACAGACGAAGACACACACATACGCAGTCACACACAACGACAGATACATAAACACACACACACAGACAAATGCATAATGAAAACCCCATCCCCCCGCCCCTTGTTAACGCCGTTAGCTCTGTTAGCTCTGTTAGCACAGTTAGCTCTGTTAGCGTTAGCGCCGTTAGCTCTATTCGCACCGTTAGCTGTTAGCTCCGTTAGTGTTAGCTCCGTTAGTGTTAGCTCCGTTAGTGTTAGCTCTGTTAGCTCTGTTAGCATTAACTCCATTCATGCTTATTGATTCAGTTCATTAATTCATGTTAACAGAGACATGAAGCAGAGGACAGAAGCAGACACAGACAGCTGAGGTGATCAACAGAGACAGACAAGGAGAAAGCCACAGAAACAGACGAAGACACACACATACGCAGTCACACACAACGACAGATACATAAACACACACACACAGACAAATGCATAATGAAAACCCCATCCCCCCGCCCCCTTGTTAACGCCGCTAGCTCTATTAGCTCTGTTAGCACAGTTAGCTCTGGTTGCGTTAGCGCCGATAGCTCTATTCGCACTGTTAGCTGTTCGCTCCATTAGTGTTAGCTCTGTTAGCTCCGTTAGCATTAGCTCCATTCATGTTTATTGATTCAGTTCATTAATTCATGTTAACAGAGACATGAAGCAGAGGAGAGAAGCAGACACAGACAGCTGAGGTGATCAACAGAGACAGACAAGGAGAAAGCCACAGAAACACAGCTGAGAGCAATTCATTAATCAGGGACTGACTACCTCTGATATCTGCCGTTTTCTCACATTGCAGCCTTTTTCAATTGTCCGCTGCTTCGCCATAGTTTCTCCTAGAGACTTCATTCAAACTTTAAAACGTAGATAATTTTGTCGGCTCGAACGCACCCCGTGTCCCTTTCAAAATTTCCCAGGGGGAATTTTCTAGTTATTATTTTTCATCTTCCTCCAAGTTTTCGTCCTCAAACTCGTCCCACAGCTTTGAGAAAACCCTCGCAAATTATATATCAAAACGTGCGTATTGTTCGGGATCGGTGTGCTATTACTTTTCTCAAATTTATCGCAGTTTTTCGCGTCGTAAGACGCGAAAAACTGCGATAAATTTCCCATAAGAAATGAATGGGACGGGCGAAAAAAACAAGATTGAAATTGGAGTTTTTCAAACATCTGTAGCTCAGGCATACATTCACCGAGAGACTTCATTTCAACTTTAAAATGTAGACCCAAGTCTGGTCTATTGGTGTGTTCATCCACATTTTGATTGGTCCTATAGTTTTTGATCAGTCACTGTTCAATGACAGTGATCGTTTGGCGGGAAATTTTGAGATTATAATGGGTGTGTATTGCGCGGAATGTTCGTGCTAGAGTGCGTGCTAGAGTGGCACAGAGTCTAAAAACGATCTGAAAATCTTCTCTTTTTCTCGTCGCTACGGCCACAAATTACACTCTACACGCATAATTTTGGGATCTTTTGTAGACAAACTTGTCCTCTTTCGTGTGATGTCCTCGAAAAAGCCGAGAGACTTACTGAATTTAAATAGTGAGACGTTTTGTGCAGCCAGCGCCCTCCTGTTCTCCCATTAAGTCCCATGTTAAAATTCAGAGCTGTTTTGTGAGCAAAGCAGAAATGCCTCCTGTCTTTAGATCGCCATAAAACGAAAAGTTGTTGTGTCAGGAATAAAACGAGGAGATGGCCGGACTCAGGAAGTTCTCGGGAGTCCGATGATCTATAGTACACTCTGATACGAGGTACGGTTCTCTCACCAGAGGATTTAGTTCAGGAGGTTCGCCGAACCCAAATCTCACTGCATACAATACAAACTCCTGTTCTCTGAGTCGCAGAGTCTTTTTAAGTCGACCATTTTGTCATTTTTCTAAAGAATATCTGGACATAAAACACACGTACATCTGGCCCAGACTTGTCCGCATCTCACAGTGTAGTCGGTTTTTTGATAGCAGCTACGGTTTTGACACAATCGCAAGTTGTTCGGAAGAAACCGACAGCGAAAAAGCCGCTTTTCAAGGGAGGAGTTTAACAGGTGCAACTGTCATTTACACACACACCGGTCAATAACCCACGCACACACATCTGCAGGACAACCAGCCTGAGAATGATTATCTTAACGAGCTCAGTCAAAACAAGGGCATTGTTTGAAAACAATCTCTGTCCAACAAGCAGTTAAACTCAGCTTCAGAAAGCTCTTTGCCAAAGAGGTTGAGACAGTAGTCACACAAACACACACACAAAAAGGGCTAACCAACAGCTAAAAAGTGATTAAAAACAGCACGTCAAAACTGAACAGGAACAGGTAAACAGTGGGAGAGGTGCAGAGGTAATTATCAGCAGGTGGGGCAGAAGTTACACAGGCACACACGCACACACACACATTCAGACACATATATACTATACACATCTCCATGTTGGAGCTGGTTGGGCTGCTTGTGTAGTTCAAGCAGACACACACACACAAACAGACGAAGACACACACATACGCAGTCACACACAACGACAGATACATAAACACACACACACAGACAAATGCATAATGAAAACCCCATCCCCCCGCCCCCTTGTTAACGCCGTTAGCTCTGTTAGCTCTGTTAGCACAGTTAGCTCTGTTAGCGTTAGCGCCGTTAGCTCTATTCGCACCGTTAGCTGTTAGCTCCGTTAGTGTTAGCTCTGTTAGTGTTAGCTCTGTTAGCTCTGTTAGCATTAACTCCATTCATGCTTATTGATTCAGTTCATTAATTCATGTTAACAGAGACATGAAGCAGAGGAGAGAAGCAGACACAGACAGCTGAGGTGATCAACAGAGACAGACAAGGAGAAAGCCACAGAAACACAGCTGAGAGCAATTCATTAATCAGGGACTGACTACCTCTGATATCTGCCGTTTTCTCACATTGCAGCCTTTTTCAATTGTCCGCTGCTTCGCCATAGTTTCTCCTAGAGACTTCATTCAAACTTTAAAACGTAGATAATTTTGTCGGCTCAAACGCACCCCGTGTCCCTTTCAAAATTTCCCAGGGGGAATTTTCTAGTTGCTTTTGTCGCCCTCCCCAAGAGGTGTTGAAGAGCCATACAGCGTGGGGGAGGAACGATCTCTTCAGTCTGTCCGTAGAGCAGGACAATGACAGCAGTCTGTCACTGAAGCTGCTCCTCTGCCTGGAGGTGGTGCTGTGCAGTGGATGATCAGGATTGATCACTGCTGATACAGGAGATGTCAAATATGTCTTGTAATAAAAGAAAGAAAGATTTCAGTCCAGCTCTGGAGCTCTCAGTCGTTCTGGATACTTTAAATATATTTGATGCTAATACTTGTACTTTGTACACTGTGGTACTGCGACTTTAGTACTTCTGCTGTGTAAGCTCGTGAATAATAGTGACAACTCAGCAGCAGCTTCAGAATATTCAGCCGTCTCTCTGTTGTCCTTTTTGGACTTTTCCTGCTGGAAACTTTGACTTTTTATCAGAAAACACTGATATTTTTTCGTTCAGCTGCTTGTCTCCAGCGTGCGTCTTCATGATTGCTGTGAGGTTTTGGTGAATGTGTCTCTCTTTATTTTACTTACGCAGGAGAAACACCAGACAGTCACATAAAAACTGTCCACATCGTGGCTTTAATTGTCTCTGCTGGTGGCAGGAAGTCATGTTGCTGTTGAGCGTTTTATTGCAGCTCAGTAAAGTCCGTAGAAATGTCCCGTCGCCCGTGGCTGAGTGTGGGAGGCGAGACGGGCAGTTCAGAGAAAGACGTGTCTGTCTGTCACTCTCAGAGACAGACAGACAGGAGCAGAGCAGCAGAGGAAAAGCTCACAGAAGAATGTGTCGAGGTGTGAGCTGTGAAGGTTTAAGGCTGTCCGAAACCTTAATCTATCTGTCATGAGGTGCGAGGACGCCGGGCTTAAAGCTGGCGGCATGTTGGACTGATGTCTTTTGGACAGCCGGCGTCCTCGAGCCGCCGGCGGGCCGCAGGTCTGCAGGTCTGCAGGTGTGACGAAACCAAACTGAGATGAACCCGATCAGAGAGTGAAGGTCAACGAAGCATCGCTGATCAATGAGCTGCAGCTCAGAAGTATGCTGTTAGGTGAGCAGACGCATCCGTCACGTAAGTCTCCCGTGAGTCTTTCAAAATGAGAAACTCATTTTTATTGATCAGCTTCTGGGTTTGAAAAGACATCCAACTCCAATCAAATGCAGATATAAAAGAGATGTTTTCATAGCACAGGTGCATCATCTCACCCTCAAACACAATGTGAGTGAAGTAATATGGATTTTAAAAACATCTATTCATCATTGATACATTATTCAAAACTTAATTCATCATAATTAAATTACATTCTGGTCTCTAGACAAATTGTTCATTTCGCACATTCAGCTGACCTGAACAAAAGACTGAAAGACTAAAAGATTGAAAATTAAAATCTTCCTGTTTTAAACCTGTAATTAGTGCAAATTACATGTTTTTTTTCCAGGACAGTTATTATTATTATTATTCTTATTGTTGTTGTTGTTGTTGTTGTTGTTATTGTTGTTGTTGTTGTTGTTGTTATTGTTGTTGTTGTTGTTGTTGTTGTTGTCGTCGTCGTCAGGAAATCACAGACCTGTGAAATAAACACAAACAGCTCTAACACCAACATTTATTTATGATTTGCATATTTAACTGTGAAACATTTACCAGGTAATCACTGACAGTAATCTCACTGTGCAGTATTTATTTTTATATATATTTATTTATTTATGTGTATTCATGCTGTACTTATCGATTGATCACATTAATAGATCCCATCTCTCGGCATTATTTTTCACACTGTTATATATTGTAATATGATGCACATATTTTTACACATTTCTTCTTCCTCTTATAGTTTCTGTGTGCTTTTATAGATTTAGATTTGAGAAATCGTGATCTAGTTTCCCTCTGGGGATCAATGAAGCGTTTCTGATATGAAACGTATGAACACAGTGTGTCGTGGAACACGTGGCAGCTGCTGCAGCAGGCGGCTCCTTTCTGGTGAGTGCAGCGCTGTGATTGGACGGGAAGATATCATACATAATGCATGTATGTGCTACTTCTGCAAACAGCAGCATGGCTGCGTTTGATAGGACCCCACCTGGTCACATGATGCAGTGAGTTTGCTGCGTTCACGTCATGTCGGTCGAGCTGGGATGCAGTCGTTAACACAACTTCTGCTTCATGTCACGTTCACATCAGGCTTGTACAAAATTCAGAATTTCAGAATTCAGTTCAATTCAGGAAGTGAATTTGAATTGAATTTAAATTGGCTCCACCCCCAGAGGATAAGGAATTGAATGTGAATTGGAATTACAGGAAGTGGAATTTTAAATTCATTGCAATTCAGAGAAATTCATTCTAACCACATATCATCAGACATCATTCTGCCGGATCCACAGCGAAGCGACACTCACATGGATCAGTCCAAACACTGTGATTAACAGTGAACAGACTTAATCAATGGATGGATTAATCTCAGGACTCTGCGATGGTCCCAGATGATTCTGTATGATCCCGAAATGTCTGCTCACTCACAGGAAATCCAGGTCCTGCACAGCACCTGACTGATCTGTACTCAGACAGGTGAAGGCCAAATCCATCCCACCAGTCAGTTCACACCTGCTTCACACCCTCCTCTCTGGCTCTGGCACAGATCTCAGGCCAGATTTAGATGTTAGTGATGATGATGATGGTTGGAACAATGTTTCACAATGCTGCTGATCTCATGTCAGTTTTGTTGGTTTTGATGACGTGTGCTGACATTTCCACGTTGCGTTCATATTAGTTTCATATTCTTTGCTTATTTTGTCGTTCTTCTCTGTAGACGTTACGTTCTACATTGTCTTTCACAGTTTGAGGTTTGACTGGTGCTCACTTGGTTATGTCCTCTTCTTCTTCTTCTATGGTTTAATGGCAGCTGACTGCAGAATTAGCACCACCAGCTGTTTACCTGCCCCCTCTTCTTTTGCTGGTTTTGGCTGTGCAGCTCCATCCTGCACGGTTCACAGCACAAAGAGCCACAAAGCAGCAAGCAGCTAACATTTAAGCTAGCTGTTAAAAGCAGGTTTGTCTGCCTAACACACACACACACACACACACACACACACACACACACACAAACACACACACACACACTTCTTCCTACCTGCCAATATATCACAGCCCCCGGGTAGGAAGATTGATGGCATTAAATTGCTTCTATCCAGGTTTTTTATCAGGATTTACAGGCGTCGCTGTACCTAGAGCTTTCCAGCACCACTCCCTTCCATAAATCATGCTTTTTCACCGTACCACCACACACACACACACACACACACACACACACACACACACAAACACGCACACACAGGTGCCACACACATGCACAAACACCCAGGCACACAAATGTACACACACATAGACTTTGGGATATGGCTGTAACAAGATGGATGACCTCCCTGCCGTCTGCTGCTGAAACTAACCTTAAACCACACACACACACACACACACACACACACACACACACACACACACACACACAGCGACTCAGACGGAGGAACACGTGTACGTTTTGACTCTGTAATGGAAAATGTCAGTCTCAGTCGATGGCAGGCCCTGCAGACGCAGTGATTCCCTCCCTTCCACCCGTCGCTCTCATTATAGGAAAATGTCACCTCATTTCCAGAGAACACGTCGCACGATTAATTTCTGAGAGGGGGGACGAGACAGACGGAGATTGTGGGACGGAGAAAGGCGGCATCTGTCCCCCGACGCTGTCGACGGTCTTGTTTTGGGCGTTTAGGTCTGTGTGGCGTGAAGTGTCCTCGGGGTGCGTCAAGGTGACCGAGCCCCACCCTGTTCGGCCGAGCCAGGTGGTCCAGGCGGGCTTCTTTTCGGTGTCGTCCTCCAGCTGTCAGGGTCCTCCCGGGCCAGGTGGGACATGTGACCCCTCCAGCCTGACCCGGGTCTGCCCTGGGGTCTCTTCACAGGAGAACGACCTCAGCTGGAGATGTGGCTCCTTCTGGACGGCCGGGCTGCTCACCTGGTGTCTGAGGGTGAAGGAGTTGGCACACCTGGTCAAACAGCCCCCCCCCCCCACACACGCTCATGCAGAAAAGTTGACACAGTGTGTAAGAGGTAAATAAAAACCAAATGCAATGATTTGCAAATGATTTTTCACTCATTTTTATTTGAATACAGCCCAAATTCAAGACATCTAACATTCAAACTGAGAAACTTTATTGTTTTCTGTAAATGCACACTCAGTCTGAGCCTGTTTATCTCTGTGTTCGATCAGCTGACACTCAGTCAGAAATTCTTTCTCACTCTTCGTGTACGACTTCAGCTGTCGTTGTTGTCGACATCACTGCAGCCGGAGGAGACGTCCAACAACACGCCGCTCCTAACGAGGCCGAACGTGACGCTCAGTCGTCTCTTCGTGCTCTCGGGTGAAATTCTTCTCGTCGGCGTGTTCGTAGGAAAGCGCGAACAAACTTCCTCTGAGTGGCGCCTCGAGCGGCAACTGCAGGCGTGAGAGGAGATGACGGCAGACAAACGAGGCGGGGGCAAACAGGAGAGGCAGCGACAAGCCTGCTACAGCTGCTAAATAATTAGAATCAGATTCAACAGGAGAAAGTCCCCCCCCCCCCCCGCCCCGCCCCGCCTGTCATAAACCGGATAATTCAAACAAATGACCCTCAAACTGAAAACTGTGGAACAGCAAACACACACACACACACACACACACAACAGCAAATACACACATCAGCAAACACACACACACACACAACAGCAAATACACACACACATCAGCAAGCAAACACACAACAGCAAACACACACACACAACAGCAAACACACACACACACGCACACACAACAGCAAACACACACACACACACAACAGCAAACACACAAACACGCACGCATCAGCAAACACACACACACACACAGACACACACACACATCAGGGAACACACACAGACACGCACACACACACGCACACACACACACACACACACGCATCAGCAAACACACACACACACACAACAGCAAATACACACACACACAACAGCAAACACACACACACACACACGCACACACAACAGCAAACACACACACACACACAACAGCAAACACACACACACACACACACACACACACACACACACATCAGGGAACACACACAGACACGCACACACACACGCACACACACACACACACACGCATCAGCAAACACACACACACACATAAACACACATCAGCAAGCAAACACACACACACCAGTAAAAACACAAACACACAGACACACATCAGCAAACACACACACACCTTGTGAAAAGACACAGTTTACAATCCAAATGACTCTGTGATGACACTCCAATTCTTTTCAATTTAAATACTGATTAAATTGCTTTTTGTTGTCACCCACCGTGTGTGTGTGTGTGTGTGTGTGTGTGTGTATGTGTGTGTGTGTGTGCACTCAGCACAAAATTGAATATTGAATCGCGCTACCTTCAATCAAAGAAAGCTCCTGCTGGCTGCTGGTGGATATCAATACCTGAGCAGTTTTCCATCCAGGAGTTATTGTAAGGCAGCTGAATGTAACCTTCAGAGTCATTAGCAGCCTAATGCTGCTGCACTGATGCTAATGAACATCATTTGGAGCTTCAATTGACCGTATCGCCGACTAAAAGAACTGCGCGTCTTCCGGCAGTAAGTATGAATGTGTGAACAGAGACTGGGGTAATTGCTCGGCTGTCATTGTCTCGTACGGGCCGGGGCCGCTTCCTGTTCGGCCTCCGGGGACCGCACAGCGAAAATGAATCTGAGGCGAAATCCAAGCGAGAATTAATGAACGACCTGCGGTCCAGATCAGGTCAACGTCACAAATATGAGTCAAAGAGGAAACGTTTGGAGCATATGATGAGTTTTTAGGTCCTTTACTGAGTCCTTAATAAGAAAGATAAGATAAGATAAGATCAGACTTTAACTTTACTGATCCCACGGCAGGAAGTGATGTGGTTACAGACAACAATAACTACAAGAATAAAGGAGGAGATGCAGAAAAAGAACAAATGCACAATAAAAAGGAATAAATAAAAATGAGCTATAGATAAAGTTTATATGTGCATTATGTACAAACAGTGGATAAATAATATATGATTCTGTATGTATGAATAATCCAGCCTGTTTGAACTTGTTTCTTAGTTGAACAAACTGCCTCATTCCTCTTTCAAACCTCTTTTTTTATTCTAAAAGTTGATATAAACATAAATATTCTCACTGCAGCAGATTCTTTCACATACGTTCAACATATAAAATCATATACACGCATGTGCACAACGCTGGTGACCAAAGACCAATCAGCAACTGTTTTTGCATCGTGAGCGCTTTTATTTTGACACTTAAAGTACATTTTGCTGACAATACTGCAGTACTTTTACCTGTAAAGAAGTACAGCAGGTGAGCGTTTGGTTGTAGTTCTCAGTTTTCAGCTGCTTCGCTCAGCTGTTTGGATGTAAACGAGACGAGAAGAAAGCAAACGAATGAAAGCACTGAACAGAGAAGAACGTCACCTGTTGGGGGTGGAGCAGTTTGATCCTTCTTCTCTTTTCACAGGTAAACAGGTGATTTTAAAGGAAGCTGCATCACAC
Source organism: Chelmon rostratus (assembly GCF_017976325.1). Taxonomy (NCBI): domain Eukaryota; kingdom Metazoa; phylum Chordata; class Actinopteri; order Chaetodontiformes; family Chaetodontidae; genus Chelmon; species Chelmon rostratus. Next base: position 23,969,073 of record NC_055675.1, read on the forward strand.
GTCGGCAGTTTGCTGCGGCGTGACGTGCTCGTGTTCAGCTCTGATTGTTGTGAAGGAAACCAGCGGCGTCCACTGAGCTGGAATCAGTACGAAGGCTTCGGACAACTGACCGCTGACTGACAGCTCAGCCAGCCAATCAATGGCCTCGTTCATTTCAGTCGAGCTGACGGTGACAGTCTGCAGCCTCTTCCTCTCTCCATCAGCTCAGCGGTGCAGGAGGTGAAAAGAGAAGATTTAAGATGGCTTACCTGCGTCTGTGTGTGTGTGTGTGTGTGTGTGTGTGTCGGAGGTGAAGAGTGAGAGCTTGCCAGCCCTCGTCTTCCTCCTTGTTTGTCTGTGTGACAGATGGGAGACTCTCCTGCAGTGGATGGCTGCAGTTTCTTCTGCTTAGCAGAAAATATGCCGAGATAGAGTTTTCATGTCAGACACACACACACACACACACGCACACACACACACACACACACACGTCGTGGAAACATTTGCTTTCTGTCGACATCATATTTAACATGAGCAGCTTTTCTTGAGGGTCTGTTTGATTGATACGCAACTCTTCCTCATCAGCTGCATCATCACAAACATTAATACTGAGGATGACTCTATTGATTATGACTCTATTGATTATGATCGTATTGATTTCCCTCTTAGCCGCTCTGATCATCACAAGAGCCCGTGAGTCAGACCTGAGAGGAAGATGAAGCTGCAGGAGAACAGGTAGTTTTCCTTTGAGACTAAAACGTTGGGGACTATTTGCAGCTGCGGATGAACACACTGGACCAGGACCTGCTGTCATGGTGGTCTGTTGATGCTCAGCACAGAGCGCAGTGGGTACAGGTGGGGTGTGTGTGGTAAACGTCTGCCTCCTTCGGGGGCTGCAGCCGTCAGCCTGTCGCTGCTCTGCAGAGGGAGTGCTGACAGTGTACCTGTGTGTAAAGGTTGGACAGGTAAGTCTGCTCTCTTTGTCTCTCTTTATCTCTTCACCTCTGCTGCTTTCTGTCTCTCGCATGTCGTCCACTCTCCCTCTTAGCCGCTCTGACCTCGTCGGCGGTTCACGTCTTTAGAGCAGTGACATGAACCTACAGCTGACTGACACACTCAGGTGTGTGTCTACCTGTGTGGAGCACTGCTAATGTTCCTAATGCAGCTCTGCAGTGTGGGATAAAAGGTCTCAGGCTCCTCTCGGTCCGGCTTTAAAGGACAACGAGGGTCACGTGTGAACATTTTCTTCGTGAGGGACACACTCATTGTTGTTTCTTTGTTTTTAATAAAGTTTGAATTTGAATTTCCTGTTAGCTCGAGTCGCTGTGTGTGTTTATGTCTGACATGAGGACGGAGATAACGGCAGCTCCATCACATCCTGTGTGTCAGCGGAGCCCCGCTCCATCTCTCCATCGCCCCCCCCCCCTCCGCTGAATCAGTCCTGACAGCCGGCCTCTCCTTCCCTTTCATCTCTCGCTCTCTTTATTTTCTGGAAGCCGTCAGCATCCATCTCATTTGTCACGGCTCCATTATGCAGCGCTGCTCTATAAAATAAAAAAAAAAGCATGAATAAATCAGAACTAACCTCAATCTCTGTGATTCGCAGAGTTTGGATAATTATTCCGTTTTCCATGAGAGAGCACTCATTGATTTGGCGTGACCCTGAAGAGTTTCCAAGGTTATGGGAGGGAAATTGATCGAGCGACGATGGAGAGAGGAGCGAATATACAAATATTCAAATCTCTCTCTCTCTGCTCTCCCTGCTCGCGCTCCTCAAATATGCGTGACCAAATGGACTTATAATTGGAAGTCAGGAGGCCCGGAGATGCTCCTCACCTTCTCTCCGAGTCGCCGGGATATTAGTTCCGGTGAGTTACAGGGTTGATGTGAGCACATGGAGGGAAGATGAGGGGAAGAGAAAGTCATTATGAGGAGCCTGTTGCTAATGTGTGGAAGAGAGTTTCTCATTCTGCAGCCGTTTCTGCTCACGCACACACACACACGCACACGCACACACACACACACACACACACATGCACACACACACGCACACGCACACACACACATGCACACACACACGCACACACTCAGCCGTCCATCCTCTCCTCCTGCAGGGTTCCTCATTCTGGTCTGCACAGTCCGTTATTCCTTCCTGGTGGGTGCCGAGTCCCTCATTGTCTGAGCTGAATAGGACATGAGTCTGGATCTATGAATGCTTTCATGAAGGACGTGAAAAGTGGGCGAAGAGGAGGCAGAGAAAGGCCGGAGGATGGATTTCAGATGGAGGGACAGGAGATGCAGACGGGCTTCGGTTATTTGTTTGTCTTCCTGAGAGAAGACGTCTTGAGAACGTCAGAGAATGATTTTCCTCCCCGAGCAGCGAAGCCCACCTGTTGTCCCGTTATCTCGCCGCACAAAGACCCAGAATGAGTCACTCTGGGGAAAGGTGGACGATGCTGCCACCTGTCTCCGCACTGTGACTACACGTTAGCATGCTCGTCTTCCACGAGCAGGAACGCCGCCCGCTGCTGATCGGCTGGAACAGCATCGTATGTCTCTGGGTCTGCTTCCTGTTTACAAAGTCAGTGATGTCACAGGTGGAGGCCAGGTGGAGGTCAGGTGGAGGTCAGGTGGAGGTCAGGTGATCAAACACTTCCTGAAACTAATTCCAGTTAGCAAACACGTTCAGGATTAAATGTGTTTTTCACATCAACATAACGAGAAAATGTTCATGTTGTCATTTCATCACATTCATTAGTTTCTGTTTTATTTTGTTGCCTAAAGCAAATAAAACGTGACATCACAGCTCTGACGGTCTGACGGTCCGTCCGTCCGTCCATCCGTCCGTCCGTCCTCCTCGTGGATCCTGTGCAGAATCTGAGCCTCACACCTCCAGGACTGAAAGACAAGAACAAACACTGAGTGAGTTTAATCCAGCAGCAGCTTCGTCTTCATGTTTGAATCTTCTCTCATCAGTGTTTGACGTGTTGGACCAGCAGTCGTCGTTAAGTGTAACCAGGTAACGATGGTGACGTGCTGGGCGTGTATCAGACGGGCGCTGTGACTCGACCAGGCCGATCAGACACTCATACAGGATTTATAATCATTTACTCTGCTGCTCGTCTTCGTCTTCGCGTTCAGGTTGAACGTAGATTGATTTCTCACAGAATGCGGAGCAGGAAGAGTCCCGGCAGACAGATGAGGACGTCCAGACGAGCATTAAACCTCCAGACAGATGTCGCCTGATATTTCTGCTGCTTCACCTCCGACAGCAGAACGAAACGAGGAGCACGAAGCCGAGCTCGACTCTCTGAACGACTCAGACCAGACGAGCCGATCGGACCAGGGGACGAAGACGATCAGACTCTGATGTCAGGCGCAAGTCCTTTCCAATGAAGACTTCATGGTCGTAACTAGTTGAAAAAAGATTCTTTGGACAAAATCCACAAAATCTGAGCAGCAGAAACAAACAGCATCATGTTCGTCTTTATGTTTCTATTCTGCAGTCAAAAATAAAATCTCATCTGTCTCACGCACACACACACACACACACACAGATGGACATGTGTACTCAGAGGTCCCAGTGGACCAAGTGTCAGGAAATGAGACCTGGATCAGGAGCGGAGGAAGTCCAATTCTAAAATAAGAAAAACAAATCAACACCAGTGTGTGTGTGTGTGTGTATCTGTGTGTGCGGACACCTGAAAATCACGTGTTCGGATTCCTCAGGAACTGCTGTCCCCCTTCTTGGCCTCATGCTTCTCTGTGCTGGACTGTCCTGGATCCTGTACTGATCCAGTTTTTGATCTGGACCTTCATCTTTGGGACATCCAGCCTCTCCTCTTCCTCTCTCTACATGTCGTCATGTCTCTTCCATCTTCTGCTGCAGGTCAGAGACTGGCGCTGTTCTCTCTGCTTCACTGTGTTAATGATCGGACTTCAGTTCCTGATCAGGGTCAGATTCTAAAAACTGAATATCATCAATGAAGAGTCTGTATGATGACATCAGTCAGACCTCATTGATCCTCAGGGAGACTTTATTGTATATTATATTATACAATAATATAATATATGTACAATACGCTCTGTAGGTGTATAAATATAAGGTAGCTTCACCTTCATGAGCTGAAATTTTAAAGTGACATTCATGTTAATCAATAATTCTAATCATAAAACATTATTCTGAAATGGGCCTTCTACAACATTAGTATTTTTACTTTTGGTACTTTAAATATGTTTTGATGTTAATACTTTTGTACCTTTACATAAATAATTCTTCGTGGTGGCAACGATGTAATTTCTGATTAATTATGCAGAAAATAGAATAAAATGAAAAAATAAAATATAACCTGAAAATTCCATCATGGGTTCAATTATTTGCTTGTGGATGAAAACACTGTTTAGTTTTTCTCGTTGGAATTAAATATTTATTTATATTTATTTATATTTCCATTTAATATCAAACCAGACTGTTTAGTTCTTTCATGAAACTTCATCAAAATAATTAATAATTTAATAAATAATTAAACCTGTAGCATAAAGATTCAGCAGATGTTTGCTGTTCATGTTGTTTTTTCCTTAAATGTCTTTGTGGTTTCACACATTTGTGTTTAAAAGTGTCCGTGTGTCAGTTTTCAGATAAAATGTGAGAAACCAAATTTCACCAAGTGAGACCATGAAGCTAAAACCAGATCAGAAGTGTTTAAACTGATGTAGTTATGATGTGACGGCAGCAGAAATAACGTGTTTGTAACGTGAAAGTGTTGAAACTGTCCGGTTAGTGAGAAACATCCAGAAAAACCTCCTGTGAAAACACAAGAGAGCAGCACCCACCGACGGTCAGCCCCTCTTGGCAGGGATCCAGCCGTTCCTGAGGGGGGGCGCCGCTCTGGGATCAGGACCCGGCGAGCAGCAAGTTTGTGTCACCTCAGAATGAGCTCTCAGGTCCTCATCCAGAGTCCACCAGGTTTCTACAGTAGCCCAGAAAGGACAAACCAAACACTGACGACGTAATAACAAGAAGAGAGTGACGGTCGTAGTCCTGACCGAAGCAAATCTGACACTGAAACGTTAAAATGTTTGTTCTGTAAAACCCTTCAGCAGCAAAACAACAGCAAACATCAAGTATTTGGTTCTAGAAGTGATTATCCACAGAGCTAACAACGCTAACACTAGCCAGGACAGAGGCCTACCAGTGCTAGCTGTCACATAGCGCCTTTATATTTCTCTGTACGACGCTGTTAAGTCCCTGCAGGCTGTTTGTTCTGCTAATCACTGAAATGAACGTGGATGAAGCGACACAGCTAACAAGCTACAACAGCTTCCTCCATTCTGCAGCAGCTGCAGCAGCTGCATGCTAGCAGCTCCTGGCCCTCGTTTCATTCAATCAACAGTTAATGAAGAGGGGAAAAGCTGTCAGAGCTAACAATCTTAGCTAGCTAACTGCCAGCTTGCTAGCTAGAACACCGATGGAGCAATAAGCTGACAGTTTTTTCAAAAGACGTGTTTGTGCCATTTTATACTAGAAGAATAAATAAAAATGGACGATGCTGCGCAGCTAATAAGCTACGACAGGTTCCTCCACCTTAAACGCCCCAGCTCTTTGTTCTCTGAAAGGTTAGCGTCGTTAGCATGGTTTGCTGAGTCCACTGGCTGTTTTTGTTACCTGAAGGCCACCGTAGCTTCTCCAACTTCACCACTAGATGCCGCTAAATCCTGCACACCGGTCCTTTAAGTGACAGTTTCACCTCCAGCACGCTGTCAGATCTGTTGTAGTGTTGACTGCAGCCGCTCTGTGCATCCCAGCTGTTCTGAGATCAGTTAATTGTACCTGCTGCCTGAGGCGTTCTACTGGGCTGACGAGTGTTTGGATCTTTTCTGCGTCTTTTTGTCAGAATCACAGTTAAATGACTCAGTTTCTTGAATTTGTGTTGTCAGTTGGCTTCCACTTCAAAGTCTGGTCACACCTTCAGCCTTTACTGAAGCACACACACACACACACACACGCACACACACACACACGCACACACACACACACACACACACACACACACACACAGCGAGGACGGTCGCTCCGGCTGAATTCAAAGGTTTGATCCTAAACTCCAGAAATAAAAAACAAAACCTGGCAAATGGGACTGCAGCAGGAACAGAGGGCAGAAATTAAAAAAACAAGAAATAAAAGATGGCAAACAAAGACGCTGCTGAGTCCCGGCCTCTCGTCTCATAACTGAACATCTCTTTATTGATCTTTTATTTTCTTCATACAGACAGGACGCTGCTGGAATCTACAGGAGTATACAACAGGCATCGTCCCTGGGTGTCTGGGGCCCCACCCACAACCTGCAGTTTGTCCCTTTTGTCCACAATATGTCTTTACTGTACATACACACGCCCCGAGACATGTCCTGGGACTTTATGAACACGAACATCTTCAGTCTTTTGTCCTGTTTTCTCCTCGACAGTCCACGACAAAAGCTCACAGCTCAACGTTTAGTCCAGTTTCAGGTCCGTGCACAGCTCAAACCGTGCAACACAGCCTGCGTGTCTCCAGCAGGACCGTCTCCAGTGTGTCCAGGTCTCTGCTGCATGTGCGTCCATGCATTCGTATTTACGTGTGTTGTCGCAGATGGCGTGCACGCTCCCTCGCTGCGATCGCCATTTTTATATCCCGTGCACATGTGAGTTTTCTTTTATAGCCTCACAAATGTTCACATTCAGTGTGTGTATTCCTGTCACAGTGTCTCGAACACGCACACACACACACACACACACACTCACTCACTCACACACACACACACACACACACTCACACACACAGCCTCTCTTACTGTCTCTCTGTCAGTGGTTTGGTGTGTATCCTTGTGCATTCACAGCTTCTCAATGTCCCTGTATTTCTTCCTCAGGATGGAAACCTGGTCCCTGAACAGCACAGGGTCCAGCCTCATCTGGGAGTGCACCAGGGGCATGAAACCCAGCCAATGACTGAAGGCATTCATGCAGGTCTGTCGCTGGGCGAAGTGGTCCGGGTCGGCCCACCGAGACGCCTTGGAGCCCTTGGTTTATAGAAACAGAGACGGAAAAGGGAGACAGGGAGAGGACGGAGGAAAGAGAACAACAAAGGAATCATCAGCACAGCTGTGCAGCTGCAGACGACGTAATAACAAGAAGAGAGTGACGGTCGTAGTCCTGACCGAAGCAAATCTGACACTGAAACGTTAAAATGTTTGTTCTGTAAAACCCTTCAGCAGCAAAACAACATCAAGTATTTGGTTCTAGAAGTGATTATCCACAGAGCTAACAACGCTAACACTAGCCAGGACAGAGGCCTACCAGCGCTAGCTGTCACATAGCGCCTTTATATTTCTCTGTACGACGCTGTTAAGTCCCTGCAGGCTGTTTGTTCTGCTAATCACTGAAATGAACGTGGATGAAGCGACACAGCTAACAAGCTACAACAGCTTCCTCCATTCTGCAGCAGCTGCAGCAGCTGCATGCTAGCAGCTCCTGGCCCTCGTTTCATTCAATCAACAGTTAATGAAGAGGGGAAAAGCTGTCAGAGCTAACAATCTTAGCTAGCCTACTGCCAGCTTGCTAGCTAGAACACCGATGGAGCAATAAGCTGACAGTTTTTTCAAAAGACGTGTTTGTGCCATTTTATACTAGAAGAATAAATAAAAATGGACGATGCTGCGCAGCTAATAAGCTACGACAGGTTCCTCCACCTTAAACGCCCCAGCTCTTTGTTCTCTGAAAGGTTAGCGTCGTTAGCATGGTTTGCTGGTTTGCATTAATCTTACGGTTGTTGGTTCGATCGTCAGGAGGCTTTCCATTCGTCTCTTTTTATGTGCATTTTGAATTTCTGCATCAAAGAGTTGAAACATCAAAGAATAAACATGATATTAATGGATCATAACAGATCAGCCAATGAGCGTTTGTCCCTCATCCAGTCTCATGTTAGCGGATCATGAGTCTGTCCTTCAGTCTGCAGGACCTGATGGTCTTAAACCTGCATGAAGTTTATGATGCAGACAAAGATCCGGTGAGTTCCAGTTCCAGCAGGTCTGAGATATTAGATTATTGAGTGCAGCTGCCACCGTCTCCTGCCTCTCCGATCTGAGATAGATGGCAGAGGGGGGGCTGGAGACGGGGCATCTGAGGGCCAGGCGGAGGGCAGCGGCCCCCTCTGATAAGCTGCAGCATGGGGGCGTGGAGTCGGAGCAGATTCATCGTGAGCACAGCGGGGGGGAGGCAGCGGGGGTACTGAGGGTTTAGGAAGAGGAATGAAACCACAAAACACTGAGGCAAAGAAACAGCTCTGCACCGAATGAATGAATGAAAACACAAAATGAATGAAAACAGGGGGGGTGAGAGAGACAGAGAGAGAGAGGGGGAGGGAAAGGAGGAGTAAATCTAGGTTTGCTGTGCTGCCTCCACAATTAAGACATTAATCACTGAGTCCATACTGCCGAGTCATCGTCCTGCCTGTGGTCAGGACATCAATCAGAGCCTGACGGGGGCCACATGAAGCCCACACACACACACACACACACACACACACACACACACACACACGCACACACACACAGAAGGTCAGGGCTCGATGCACCTGTAAAGAGCTCTTAAAGGTGCGCAGAGGACCGTCTGTTTGGATGAATCTGTTGTGTTTGCAGCACAGTGCAGGTCACATGATGCACGTTCCTGCAGACTGTTTCTATTCCACTGATCAACAGCTGGTGTCAGTAATGAGCCAAAGACAGCAGAGAAGAGGAGCGACAGCGAGCGAACGCAGACGTGAACATACATGTTCTGAACACACTCCACACTGAGTCTCACCAAGCTGAGCCTGCAGCGACTCGTCGTCACGACAACATGACCGTGTGTCAGTCTGGAAGGTGCGTTTCTGTGCGTGTCACCTGTTTTTATGCATGTTTTCAATTTGCACAAAAAAAAATCTGAACGGAAACGCCCCCAAAAACCTCAAAACACTGTGAGAAGCGAGCGACTCAATCACGACGTCCATGAAGAGACAAACTGAACACATGAAACAGACGCTAATGCTAATGTTTCCATCGTGTTTGTTTTAACTGGCACTGTTCATCTCGTTGCTCCCTCTTCTTCTACAGCAGTTTAACGGCACCTGACTGGAACATTAGCGCCACCTGTTATTTGTCCCCATGAAATAACTCCAAATATTCGTACAACAGCAGCAGATTTACTGACATAAAACATTTTCTTCTGCTAATTTCCTGAATATTCTGTTGTATTTTCTACATTTGGCTTGCGGGTGTGTAAGAGTGGACGATGAAGCTCTACCTGGGTCATCATGGTCTCCTTGTACTGCTTCTTCTGCGTCACTTTGATTGGCGGCTGCTTGGTAACTGCGGAAACCAGGAAGTTCATCAGGATGTCTTCGCAGTTAGCCATGCGGTCCACAGTGGCGAGGAGGCCGGCCGGGATGTAGTGGGTGAACAGGTAGTGGTAGTATCTGACACACACGCACACGCACACACACACACACACACACACACACGCACACACACACACACACACACACACACACACACACACACGCACACACACACACACACACACACACACACACACACACACGAGAAACAACAGAGGAGGTTAACTGTGGATTTATTTCTTCTTTATTAAAACTGCTTTTCTTCTTCTTCTGTTCTGTCGGGGTGGCTGTGCTGCACTCTGAACGGCATGGGAGCACTAGATCACACACACACACACACACACACACGCACACACACACACACATACACACGCACACACACACACTCATTTTCTCTGCCTTGTGTTGGTTTTTCAGATGTTAAATAACAAAAGGACTAACGAGTCGCACTGAGCGTCCTGACGAGAGGACAATGAGCGAGCTGTTTATCTGCGTGACAAGACGTTTCAAATCCCTCCAGAGAGCAGCGCCGCTCTCCGTTCAGTTTACCGCTCGGCTTAATGCCTCAGTTAACAGGTTTCCTCTCAGTCCGAGCTTTGTGTTCCTGACAATCATTTCACGAGACAACAGAGAGGTGCAGAAATATCCTACTACCCCGTTTCCTTCTCTATAACTGTGCAGAAAAAGAAATGTGACGGGTGAGAGATGACTTTTAATGTGGTTGTTTGGTGGAAAAGGAGGTAATATTTCTGTGGACCAGCTGGACCAGCACATTATTAATTCAGATCCAAAGCGTTCCCACATCACACGTCATTGAGCCGCGTTCCACGCCTTTAAACGACTGCGTACACGTTAGCCGGCGGTTTAATCAGTGTAATAAAACAGCGAACCCAGCTCCTGATGACCTCCAGCTGACGATCATCATCAAAACAAACGACATTTCAGAATAATCCATCACTCAGAGCAGCTTTACGCTGGTCACACTGACTCGATTCCAGCTTTAAAACGTCGCTCTGAAAATAATAACATGAGAAATGGAGTTAACTGGATTATCTCAGTTGCTCCTGTACGCACTTCGGTTTTTAGGTTCAAGTCGGTTCCGCTCTGCAGTGAAATGTGAGAGAAGGCCACACGCTGCACGTCCAAACACACCTACAGCACACGACCTGCAGCGAGCAGCGCGGCGGGTCGGCCGCGTGGGCTTACGCAACTTCTCCTGGTTCACTGCGAGGATTCGACACTCGGCTGCTTTTTATTTTTAGAACACGACGAGAAGCTGCCGTGCAACACAAAGAAAGAGGACGAACAGCTCAGAGATGCAGGAAGAGGATCAGTCACTCTCAGACTGTTCAGGATGCATCAGGAAGGCGACCCGGGGGGGTCAAAGGATCCATGATGGTCTGAACTATTAAAGGTATTCAGAGTAATTATAGACACAGCAGGTAAAGGATCTTTGAAGATGATGCATGTCATCATCACTGCAGAGCTTCACACCATCAGCTGATGCTCAGGTGGGTTTTGTACCTGTGGTAGAAAGCTGCCCCCGTCAGGACCATGGAGTAGTTGTTGGTCCATTTGGAGGTGTAGCCCCAGCGGGATCTGGAGCTGTCCCAGTAGTGGCTCCTCGCCGGATAACCAACGATACGCTCCGGAAAACTCTGCCACACGATGAAGGCGAAATCCACCTGTGGGAGCAGAGAGGACAGAAAGAGGAGGAAAAAAGAAGAGGAGGAGAAGATGGTGTGGGAGGAAGGGGAAAGGTGAAGAAAGGAGAAGTTATGTAAGGAGGGGGTGCAGCTTGTTGGAAACACAGAAACTCATGCAGACTTTAACTCGTTCTTCAGAATAACTCTGCGGTGACATTTAGCCTCTCGAGCAGCGAGGCCGTCGTCACAACAACAGCCCGTCTGCCTCTTCACAAATAACATTTCAAATGTTCAGTGTTCCCCCCCCCAGGAAACTTTCCCCCTTAAATCAAATGTCATTTAAATATCCACAGCACAGCAGACTCTCTGAAGGCAGAAACTCACTCTGAGCTTCACCTCCAGTTGATCCAGTGAGGGTTAATTATTCTGTCCTTCAAACTACAACACGTACAACAATAACCCAGAAATCTAAATCTATAAGGTCCGAACGCTCCGAACGACAACGTGAAAACAAGAGAAATCTCTTCAGTAAAAAGCCCTCTTTATGGCTTTTACTGTGAAGGAGCTGCTTTTGAAGGCTGCAGCAGTTCAGGATCAGGTCTGGTTCAAACGTGGTCCCTGCTGGTTTGGGTCGGTCCAGGCTGGACTGTTCAGAAATGAAGTTAATGTGTGCTTAGACTGAACAGACTGTGGCTTCACCTTACTGCTGTGAGTCTGACACTGGAGCATTTCAGCCGTCTGTTTTCATTCACCACGAACATCAACTGCACCGACGGGAGGGATGCTAGCTTTAGCTAGCTAGGGTTAGCTAGTTAGCTTTAGCCACACACTGAATGTTTACTCAGACTGATTGAAAACAACAACAGGAACTTCACTGAATCCGTTTCTGTCGTTTTTATTTCCTTTTTGGATGAATGATGGATGGATGGATTAATGAATGAATGGATGGGTGGAATGGATAGATGATGGATGAATGATTGATGATGGATGGATAACAATGGATGGTTGGATGGATGGATGGATGGATGGATGAATTAATGATGGATGGATGGCTGAATGATGGATGGATGGATGAATAAATGATGGATGGATGGATGGATGGATGGATAAATGATGGATGGATGGATGGATGGATGATGGATGGATGGATGGATGGATGATTTAATGATGGATGGATGAATTATGGATGGATGAATTAATGATGGATGGATGGATGATGGATGAATGATTGATGATGGATGGATAAATGATGGATGGATGAATTAATGATGGATGGATGGATGGATGGATGGATAAATGATGGATGGATGGATGGATGGATGAATTAATGATGGATGGATGGATGGATTAATAAATGAATGAAGGGATGGATGATGGATGAATGATTGATGATGGATGGATAACAATGGATGTTGGATGGCTGAATGATGGATGGATGAATTAATGATGGATGGATGGATGGATGATTTAATGATGGATGGATGGATGGATGGATTGATAGATAATGACAAATGGAAGGATGGATGGATTAATGAATGAATGGATGGATGATGGATGAATGATTGATGATGGATGGATAACAATGGATGGTTGGATGGCTGAATGATGGATGGATAATGATGGACTGATGGATGGATTATTGAATGAATGAATGGAGGATGGATGGATGGATGGATGGACAGAATAGATAGATGATGGATGAACGGTGGATAATGATGAATGATGGATGGAGCTGCTTGTTTTTTCTCCTGTTCTGTTTATTGTGGCCATAATGCACCAAAATACAAAGACAAACTTCCTGGATGTGAGAAGCTGCTTGGTTTTTGAATGTGGATTCCTCAGTCGGTGCCAGGCAGCACAGACTTTGTCCCTCTGTCTGTTTCACTCCTCTTTTCTTCGACTTTACAGGTAAACATCCCTTCTGCATTCAGTCTGAACACACTAGTACAACACTGAACAAGTCGAAGGTGCTGAGGTGGCTTCTGGAGCTGCGTCTCGGCCCCCCTGCTTCATGTGGAGCTGTCTGGAGCACCTGGCGTCCTTGAAAGAGCTCGAGCTACCTGAGAAAGCACCTCTTTTGAATTCAAAACCAGCACGGAGACGTGCAGCAGACACTCCGGAGAACAAGGGGATCAGCTCATAATGAAATACTCGGTAACACACACAGACGCGCACTCACCCCTCCTCAGGAGCCGGGGGAGAAAATTAATTACCGGGATAGCAGAGGTGGAGAGACCGCGGGGGAGGGGAGCGCTGAAAGTGGATGTTCCTCAGCGATACCTCGCGGCTTCTGTCATGAATCGCGTGAGCAATTACTGTAAAGCACCGGCGCTAAGCCGAGAGAAAGGTTGGAGCTGCCATTCTCAGCGAAGGCCCTGATGAACGCTGTGTGCACGCACAGTGTGTGTGTGTGTGTGTGTGTGTGTGTGTGTGTGTGCATGTGTGTGTATGTGTGCATGTGTGTGTGTGCATGTGTGTGCATGTGTGTGCGTGTGTGTGTGTGTGTGCATGTGTGTGTGCGTGTGTGAGCATGTGTGTGTGTGTGCATGTGCGTGTGTGTTTGTGTTTGTGTGTGTGTCTGTGCATGTGCGTGTGCATGTGTGTGTGTGCATGTGTGTGTGTGCGCATGTGAATGTGCATGTGTGTGTGTGTGAGTCAGTGTGTGTGTTTGTGCATGTGCGTGCGCATGTGTGTGTGTGTGTGTGTGTGTGTGTGTGTGTGTGTAATACATACTAATAGACTGTACAAGGCCGACACTGATCCTGGAGGTCAATCCAGCAACAGATGTGTCTCAAATCTCTCTCGACATTTGGGTTTAACATGTCCAAATGTTATGAGATGAAGAGGAGCGGCGTCTCGTCTTCCTCGCTGTGCGGTCCTGTCCGCTGCGCTCTGAGAAGTTGTGTTTTCACTGTTTTTCTCTCTTTTGCTCCCCGTGAAGCGATGCCTCCGCGGTGCCTTCGCTGTCGGCCGGTATCCTGCAGCTTTGATGAAGGTTTACCAGCGGGGGTGTCAGGTCCAGCTGCGGCTGCTGCAGGTCTGCGGTTTGAAACGCCGTCTGAATTACAGGTATTCTCTCCAGGTGCTCCGTGTGCTGTGAGGACACGTCCGCTCTTAAAGTTCCCATCACACCTCCCAGAACGATCTGCCGTCAACTTTCTCCAGACTTTCCTTCACTGGCTCCTCCTGTGACGCTGCAGCACGCCGCTTTAAGAACAGATATGGGCTCCGGTAATGACAGAATAAGAAAACTTCCCTTTGAAAACCTGTGAAGCCATTCCACTTTGTGAATGTGTGGAGAGGTTTGAAGAGTTGTTGTTCTGATTTCTTCCTCAGTATTAAAGGAGTTCTGTTCTGTTCTGATACGGAACTACTGAGGCGTCACTGATGCGGGCGGTGGCTAGGCTGACGCGCGAGATGTTACCTGAGGCTATTTGCTAACTACACTGTTGACTAACTCTGATTTGAAATAAAACGACTGTACTTTTGAGTCAATGGTGATCCATTTAGTCCAACATCAAGTTACGCACCGTAGTCACAAGCCAAAATCAATAGCAGTGAGCCAACATAGCGCTTAGCTTTGCCGTAGCGTAGCGGTGTAACGTAGCGGCGTAGCGGTGTAGCGGTGTAGCGGTCAAAAAACCCTTTGCCTTTCCAGGTAGGACGCCTGACCAACAACAGATCGTTCCTACCTATATACCTGACGGAAGGTTAATTATCACGCGCCACCCAGTGGACAAAAAATAAACCACACTCATAAAGAACCTATACATTTTGGCTCCTCCACTCAGTGTTTGTGGAGCCTCATCAGGTTTGAATGTTTTTGTCCACACACGCTGAAAATCTCCTCCTCACATTCACAGACTGGAATTGAAAACCATCACTGCTTTGAAACGATCTCTGAACGTGACCCCCGCTTGAACCCGGAGGAAACACCGACTGCAGCTGCTTCTATCCACACAGCAGACACACACAGGACCTCAGACGATAGACCAGTCCAACACCCCCACACGCAGACATGGTCTAGTCCTACATGTCAGTCAAACATCTGGTAGTATTCCAGTTTTGGTCCTCAAAACGTGGATGAAGTGGGTGTGACCCCCCTGTTCTTCCTGTGGCTCGGCAGGTAGAGCGTCCACTAATCAGCGGTGGGTCGTGGTGGCAGCAGGCTCCTCCTGGAGGGTCCCGAGGCGTTCCCAGACCAGATCAGACATATCATCCGTCCAGCGTGGTCGACCCCGGGCTCTCCCACCAGTTTAGGGTGCCCAGGAGACCTCCAGAGGAAGGCGGCCAGAAGGATCGGGATCACATCCCCGAACCACCTGAACTCATCCTTCTGATCCACAGGAGCGGCGGCTCTCCTCCGAGCCCCCCCTGGACGTCTGCGCCCCTCACCTCGCCCTTCAGGCCGAGCCCAGCAGAGGAAGCTCATTTCAGCCACTTTGCTGTCTCTGCAGCCTCGCTCGTTCGGTCACTACCCAGAAGTCACGGCGAGAGGTGAGGCTGGAACGTAGATCGAGCGGTAAATCGAAAGCTCACATGCAGGAGTGCTGAACTCCTTTTACCCCCCGCCCCTGCCCCTGCTGGCTGCCTGTAATGCTGATGATGGAGGAGGAGAAAACATCTCTTTTTCTGTAAATAACTGTTTTTGTGATGGCGACACCCAGCGGCTGAGGGCGTGTTAAACGTGTAGACGGGTAAAATAATCGAGGTGTATGACCGGCCTGCAGACCGACCCCGCAGCAGCGTGGACAGACCCCCAGACGAGAAGACCATCACAAATGATTCCACTGCTGAGAGGATGTCTTCCAAAGGGCTCGACGCAGCAGCACGCTTGGCCGCCCAATGAGAGACTGAAGCTTTGTCAGGTTTCTTTCCTTCTCTAATCTCCCTTCATGGAATAATCAGATATTTAATGAGCTGAAACAATGTAATTATGACATTGGCACAGCCGTTCTTCCACTGAGGAATTAGAATATGAAAAGTCCGATTAAAAGTCTTCTCTCTTGCACATTTTCACTCACTTGACATATTTCATCTCCTTTCAATAAATCCCCTCACCGCGTTAAAAGGGCAATTAGAGCATCGGGCGAGTGAGTGCGGCGACGATTCACTCCGCTTCCTCCCTCTGATATCTCCCTCTTCTTCCTCTCGTTTCATGAAACAAGCCGCGGGCCCATTAAAGTTTAGTTGTACAAACTCGCTCGTATCGCCGTGGCACAAATTGCGGCGCCATAAAGTGTAATTGTGATCCCGTCAGTGTAGAAAAGGTGAACATCGACTCGCTCCCATCAATAAAACACCTCCGAGTTTAAAGATATATTGGCTCTCTTGGGCTCATCGGGCCTCACGATCCATTATGGATCGCAGCTTTAACTCGCTGGAGGCTGGAGGGAGAGCAGGCCGCTGCTTGTAATGACTCTCGTTTAGCCTCACAGGTGAGTCGCTCCTCATCGTTTTACTGCCTCAGATTTAAAGCAGGTCTAAAGCAGAAACTGTGTGAAAAGACAGCAAATAAGATAAAAAGTGTTTCAGACCTCACACAGAGACCAGTTTACCTTCACCTGGTTCAACCACAGCATCGGCTTTGACAGGAGTGCTGATAAAAAGACTTATTGTGTCTCATTTCTGAGTTATAGTTGTGCATTTCAGGGTTTACAGTGTGAACAGAAAGAAAAGCAGACGTTTGAGGCTGCAGCCACTTGGAGAAGTTTCAGACGTGGACATCGTGAGGACACGTTAAGGTTTGAAAATCCCAGTTTCTGGCGGAGTCCGCCATTCTCGGGCTGAATCCAGTTTTACTGCTGCTGGTTGACTTTAACAGCCCTCAGCAGAGACAGGAAACAACATTTTTCACTGAGCTGAATGAAAAGTGGGGGCTGCACGGTGGTTAGCAGCGTCGCCTCACAGCTAGAAGATCCCGGTTCTTTCTGTGTGGAGTTTGCATGTTCTCCCTGTGCAGCGTGGGTGTTCACCGGGTTCTCCGGCTTCCTCCCACAGTCCAAAAACATGCTGAGGTTAACTGATGACTCTAAATTGTCCATAGGTGTGAATGAGTGGTGTGCGTGGTTGTCTGTCTCTATGTGTAGCCCTGTGGTAGGCTGGCGACCTGCCCAGGGTGTCCCCTGCTTTCGCCCGAGAGACGGCTGGGATAGGCTCCAGCCCCCCCGTGACCCTGCAAAGGATTCAGCGGTGTATGGATAATGGTTGGATGGATGAATGAGAAGTTCAGCACAGGTCAAATTCATATTAACTCACATTTACATGTTATTTATATTTGTAAATAGTGTTTGTCTGACTGATCTCAGGTCAGCTTGGTGTAAGTTTTGTGTGTTCTGTGATGCTGCTGCAGCGGATCAATGAGGTGATCAGAGTAAGAAGAGTCTGATTAATGGACGTTTGGTGCTTTTTAAATCAAAGTTTTGTGGTTCGACTGTCAGTTCGATGATTGAAATCAGATCTGAAGTCAGACCTCGTGGACAGAGTCGGCTGTCCGGTCTCGTGGTTTCAGACGGTTTGATGACAGATTATATCAGAAACATCAGAGTCAGACACTGATTCACTGGTTTGTTCTGGATCCAGTGTAGCAAACATCTGTTTGTGTGTCGTCTCTTGTCAGGAACAGGTGAGAGCTGCTCGCTGTTTTCACAGCGTGATGACACAAACAGAGCCGATGGCTCCTCACAAACTCATCTCCTTTCCTCTGGCCTTGATTTTCCTCTGCTGTCTGTCCTCTTGTCTTCTTCTCTTCTTTTACACTTATACTTCCTCTCTTTCTTCCTCTGGTCCTCCCTCCCACTCCTTCTTCCCCCCTCTTCCCTTTCCTGCTTTCTTTCCTTCCTTCCTTCCTTCCCTCCCCTCCCTGGATTTGAAATCTGTCTGTGCTGCTAAACTTCCTGCTCATCACGTTTACTTCATCGAATGTGTTTGGACTCGTCCTCTGAAGGCGAAGCACATTTTCCTCGTGTGGTTCAGGGGCCACTGCAGCTTTGGCAGGGCGGGGCGATTCATTTGGAATGAATGGTATTCACGGGGGTGCGTGGCCCGACTGCCTGATTTCAACCAGGATCAATACTGCGTGAAGACATCAGCACCTTCTGCCACCGGCCGACATGAAACCCTGCAGGCTGCAGCTGCTTAGGAAAACATGTCCACTGGTTTCACTCTGTGGTGCAGGCAGTCGCTGCCGAAGCACAAAAAACTCACAAATATCAACTAAAATTCTTATTATGTCAGATTTTTTACAACTTTTGAAATGTCACATGAATCACATCCAAGGTATCACCTGATACCACGAGCCTGACGTTCGGTCTGTCGATGAAGACGATCTAACGCTGGAGCGAGTCGTCAGTTATAGATCACTCATGTGCTGCGAGTTAGCACAGAGTTAGCACAGAGTTAGCACCGTTAGCGGGTTAGCGAACAGGCAGCGACCATATTTCTAATTGCAGCAGTTGGACAAATAAAAGCAGCAGCTGTTGAACATGTTGGTGCTGACTCATCCTCAGTTGTGTCATTATCATCACTTCACCAGTCTGGAAAGAAAAGCCGTCAGCGTCGCGCCGCGTCAATAAGTCATCGGCGACTCACCTCATTGGTTGAGAGAACCGAGTCTTCGTCCAGACTGAGAACGGCGTCGGTGAGGATGACGTCGTGAGGGAAGAAGCGACTGCTCATCGTCTGAAGAGAGAGAGAGAGAGAAGCGACATGACTTCATCAATACGAATATTCAGTTTATCGATATTCGTCCCGCGAGGCGATGAGCGCCGCTGAGCTGCAGCGCTCGTTACATATTCACACCTTTTTAAGAGCATGCTGCATCTTTATTAGATGGAGGTGTGAGTACCTCCATGTGGTTTTAAATGCAGAGAGTCGGATCAGATGCATGAAACATCCAGATAAAATGAGCAGCCAATGAGAGAACGTGCTGCGTGTCGATCGATCAGCTAACAGAGAGGGTACACCTTGATCCATTAGCCTGAAGACGCCTGCTGCTGATATTGACTCGTGATTAAAATGTGAATTATTTAACTGTTGGGTAGAAAAGAAAAACAGACACAGATGTTTGGAAAAAAAGTTTGGCTCAAACCACTCACAGAGTGGATGTTCTTGGTTGGCCAACAGAAACACGGACGTCATCACACCACCAGACGACGGCCTGTGGCGTCGCTGTCGTGCAGCGTTCACGGTGTGCTCGCTCTGATCAGTCATCACAAACAGGTCGGCGTGTTCTTCTCTGCACCCAGCGTGGGAAAATATCATGGAACAGAAGGCTGACGTGACGATGACGTCAGCACAGCGGCTATGTTCTGTGTCTGGCGGCCATCTTTGCTTCATCAGCAGGTCAGGAGACTGACTCAGTTCACCTGAGGCCTCTTTGTGTTGAATGTTTGACTGAACGAGCTGCTGAGTTTTTCCCTTCAGGTCTAATTTCACATCATTAAAATAAAACATCATCGCAAAAGTCAACAACGTAAATGTTAAACATGAAAGGCTCAAACTCCGGATCAGGATCAGGATCAGGGTCAGTTCTCTCCCGCCAGGTTGAACCTTTAAGGTCCACGAACAGCACATGATGCAGAAAACCTGCTTCTCCAGTTTCACCTGGCGCTCAGCGGGACTATCTCTGCCTGGAGGTGGAGGAAAACGGCTGTAATTCTACATTTTATCTTGATTAACTGTAACTGAAGTGAACCTGCGTGTTAACGACCGTCACCGCAGTGACATTTAACACGGATTCACCGTCTGGAATAAAGCAGATTGAATTCACGGCCCCGGGGGTGATATTAAGAGGCTTATTTTGCAAAGTAAGACCACAAATATCTGCAAGGTTAATGTCTACTTCCATCTCAGCTTAATGAGTCAGTGCACACATTCATCGAGAAATTAAGCATAACATCAAACAAATTTGAGCACAAATCCCCTAAATTCCTCCAATTACTTGAGAGTGCCACAGAAAAAACACATTAAATCAGCGCTTAAAGTGAGAGAGTGTGTTTTCTTTGGATGGATGCCGTATAATCAGCAGGCAGGCGATTAGTTCAGTCCGGATGATGCTCGCAGCAGAGAGACAGTCGCTCGGCTTTCTTAAACCACCATCACAGTGGAAGTGGCTGGAGTCAATTAGCCTAATAATCCGCTGCACTCATGCTGGACTAATGGCCTGAATGGAATGAATTCATGAGCTCAAAGATTTGCACGAGGAAGAAGAAACATGTGCATGCGGCACAAACGTCGTCATGGAGATATGCCGACATTTCCCAGCATCCTTCGGGTCGTCTGCTCAGTGTCAAGACTTTAGTTATTTGACCTTTATTTGTGAATCTAGCTCATTCATTTTAAGAGTTTGCACCCCCGCTTTTATTTTGAAAGGGTCCGCATGATTTCCGGTGTTATCGTTTATGTTAGTTGTGTCGGGTATTGTGGCAGAAGCACACGGCCCATTGGTAAGCTGCAGCTAAAGAAACAGACTGCTAACAATGTGTAACATAAAAATATATCGTTTTGGTATTCGTTTCATGGCTAGGCAGTCTTAGAGAGTGATATGAGACTATTGAGTGTGATAATGTTGTTGACTGCTCCCGATTAGCGCCGCTAGCACGCGGTTAGCATCGCCGGTTAGCATGTTAAGCTAACGCCGTTAGCCTCCTAAGCTAGCGCTTAGCTAGCCGTTGTTAGCATTTAACTTAAATTTTAGTTGCTAATGGTTACACTGTGTAATCATTTGGGTCTGCTGTGTGTATTTCAGTTCATGGCTTTAATTCATAGGAGTATTTTGATTGATAAATATTGAAAAGTCTGTTAGTTTACATTAAAAAAGTTACTTTATGTAACGTGTTATTTTGATTAACCATTCCAGGTTTATGAGCTGTGTTGCCTGTGACAACTGTGTCGCCCGAGGCCCCTTTGCTATAAAATAAAAGAAGACAAAGGATAACACGAGTTGTACCCACTGTGTGCTTCCTGTCAAGCCTTTTCGGAGGGCTAAGAACTTAAAAGTCCGAACACTCAGAGGTTTCTATCGAAGTGTCAGTCAGGTGAGCTGCGTATTGGACAGTTCCATTCAGCGCAGGTGTTCATGGTGACCAGAGGATGAACCCGCTCACTTTGACCTACTGTGATCTTCTGGCTGTCTCAAATACATCAGCATCAGCATCTGTGTTTGTTCGGCTCCACTCGGGGTGAATTAGAGACTCCCTGACTCTTCATTCCCACCAGCTTCTGCTGCACATGTGTTTAATACAAAGAAGCAAATGTTAGCATGTTGCTATGCTAAACTAACACGGTGCTCTTTAGTAAACGTTACACCTGCAGCATGTTAGCATTGAACACATGAACACACTGTCGTAGCCGTGTTAGCATTTAGTGCAGTAAGAGTGTTTAAATGGCTGCTTTCAGCCCCAGCATTTAGCCTCTCGACACACACACACACACACACGCACACACACACGCACACGCACACACACACACACACACACACACACAGCCGCTAACATGGTTGCAGACTCTGAGTCTTTTTATTTCAATTTGTCAACATTAATTCACATCTCATGCATTTTTAATTAGAAGTGTTAGCGCGGTGTAATATTTTCCTGCAGGTTGTGATGGATGGACTGTGTGAGACGCTTTTTTCACTCTGATAGCAACATTAAAAACGGTTCCTTATTCTCTCATTAGCAGCTAAAAACATCGCCCATCAGCAGCTGCACTCCAGTTAAGATCAGTAACTTCAAAACCTCATCGTAGCTGAGCCCCCCCTCTGGACTGCACCTGTCTGAGTGACCCCCGCCTCCAGCCCATCACGGCCCCCTGCCTCCCTCTGGCTGGTGTCAATGCCTTTCTGCCTCTGGACAGAGATTAGATCCCACTGAGATCAGTGGCTGCTCGATGGTCTGAACCTTATCTTTGTCGCTCTCCTTCCACCCGTTTCCTCTCTTTATACTGAGGACGTGACTCCTGCTGCTTCAGAGGGAGTCTCTGAAGACATCCAGTCTGTCCTCCTGTCACACACAGATGTCTTTAAATTACAGTTAAAAGTCAGAGATCACAGTTATCTGCAGCGCCGTCACCTCCTCTCATCATCGACACTGATGTGAAAACAAACATGTTCTGAACTGTTTCGGTTTGTATTTGTCAGAGCGTTTGATTTCCAGACAGGACGCTGCGCTCTTGATTTACCCCACTACCGTATAAATGTCCTCCTGTGCAGCGAGAGGAGGTTTTCTGAGTCCTGAACCTGCAGAGACTCAGTCCCTCTCAGCTCTTTGTTCCGGTTTTACAGCCACAGCTTTGCTTTGTTTGAAGGAGGAGCTCTTCAGGGGTCGGAACCTGAAACGACCTGGAATCTGCTCGACCATATGAAACGTGGATCCGAGGACATGCAGGTCCCGGATCGGGTCTCGGGCCGCAGGTTCAGGTCTACCCGTGAAGACCTCTAAATCTCGCTGCTCTCATTAACCTCATTTCCAGCCGCAGCAGCAGCTGTTTCTAATTAACCTGCTGAAGCCCACCTGCCTCACCAGAGACCGTTGATGACGAGCTGACGGAGGAAGACGATTGGTGGAGAACCAAACAGAGCAACAAGGACTTGAGAATCACCGGGTGGACACAAACTGGACTCAAAGGGAAGCTAACGTTGCTCTGTGACTTTGGTCATCATGAGATAATCTCGTGTCGGATCTTGACGATGTTCATTTTTATTTCTTTGACAAATCAAAAACACATCAGCTCTGCAGCTCGGCAGGACCAGAGCGACGGACAGACGACTGGACGAAGCCTGAACAAAGTCTCTTCAGGTCTGCTGTGAGTCTGCTGCTCCTGCTTGACCTTTGAACTCTTCACTTATACGCACCTTTGCTATAATTTAAATGCATACCTAAGGAGTCAGGATCAATGCGGAAGATTAACTCATCAATATAAAACTCAGCGTGCGGGGGCGAGGTGATTGATGACGGCAAGATGTAGTGGACATATTAACAGTGACAGTGGGAGTCCATAGGTCACTCTTTGATAACATCGATGTGTGGCTCAGAAACGCTTCGCCAGCAGAATCTCACTCACAGCAAAGCCGAGCTACGACGAAGATGATTGGAGTCATCCTCACTGTGAGCTTCATCGCTCGGGAAGACACTGAGGTCGGATTTACATGTACAGATGTGTTGAATGTTTGTGATAAACTGAAGGATGAAGTTTTCCTTCATGTCTTCTTCAGATAAATAAACTGTTTAAAAGCCTCTTGGATCAGCTGAAAATGCTTCGTCACACACCTGAAAACAGGCTGTTTTTCTGAGATACGAGGTTCTCACAGGACAAACATGTGATGATCTTATAGAATATGATGCATCGCTGCAGATTAAACCAGCCAACAGGATAAAAAGTAGTTCAGATGAGCTCAACCTGAAACATCAACAGCAGGAATATTAATCCACAAACATCAGAGATGATAGAAACACTGACAGGAACATTTTACTGCTTCATGCTACATTTCCTGTTTGCATGCAGCCGTCCATCCTCTGATTTACACGACGACGCTCTTGAAAAGGTCGGCGTTGTGCTATCTGCTGATATCTGAGTCTTTCTAATGTTTAGCTGTCGCCGTGTTTCTCCTTCCGTCCTGAAACGCGAGCTTTTGTTTTGTGAATGCATCTCGACTCCGGTCCTGCAGAGAGCTGACGGCAGACGGGCCGAGCGTCACAAACTGCAGCAACAACCCAGCAGGGACAGATGATCTGAAGGCTGCGTGTTGAGAGAAGGCTCCTAAAGCCTGAATGATATCAGCATGTCCTCGCTGGACAACACTGCAGCCAGTGCTGGGAAATTAGTGTCGGATTCTTTTAACTGCAATCGTTTCCAAACTAATCAAGGATATTTTTTATACCATGAAGGAAAAAACGACCCATTTCCTCCTTTATGTATCAGGACTTGTTGAATATTAATAAATTAAAGTAATAAATACAATATTTTATGAAAAGGAGGATCCGACCTGATAAAAATCAGAGCTGAGGAGTCGGACAGAAAGCTTGTTGATGGAGTGAATCCACTCAGCATTACAGAGTACATCCACTCATCACCAACAGCAAATTACTCTGCTGCTGCTGCTGCAGCCAAAGCACACACTCCCAGTGTGTGTGTGTGTGTGTGTGTGTGTAGTTATTATAGCAGGAGCAAACACAGCGAGCATTTGGAGGGAAATACACTGAAGAGCATCTGTCTGGGATGCACGACAATATACCACATGACTAATTATAGGACCACAGACACTGCTGGATACCAACACACACACGCACACACACACACACACACACACACATACACACACACACACACACACACTCTGAGACGTGTTTTACTGTCACCAGTGGAAACATTGTTCTTCACATTTACATGAAAACAAACAGAAGCAATTAGACCACAAAGCATCAGGATGAAGAGGTTGGTGTGTGTGTGTGTGTGTGTGTGTGTGTGTGTGTGTGTCTTCGCTCTAACAGCAGACGGTTAAACTGCTGTCGCTTCAGTCTGTAGAGCCACTACGTTTGTCCACTCCACCGACAGGAAACGGTGGTTCCTCAGCTGGGAAAGCGAACGATCTGATGAGCGCCGCGAGGTCTGACGACGAGCCAATCAAAACAAAGAGCAGGAATAACAGCAACGGCGACTGCTGAGGACGAGACAGATGCTGCTAACGACGGATGTTGTCACGGCTACGCATCAGTGTCGACTTCAGACGGCGTCAGATTCAGGAGGATAAGCTGGTCCCTCCCGATTGGTCAGAGAAGTGTGACGTGCTGCATCCTAAAGTGCCACTCCTGTCGCCTAGCAACCTGGACAACTTCAGGTGACAATCATAATCATATATGTTTAGATACACATTTATAAAGATGCTTATATATACTTTTCAAGGTCCAAAGAGGTAAAATGATCCAATACTTCTCATAAAGACGTGAGAATTCAGTTTTGTCTGGTTTCCTGACTCATGAATCGTCTCATGATCTGAAATATTGTTGATTTTTCTGTTTCATTTCAACAATATTAATGGACAGAGCTCAGGAATTGATTCAATTTCAAATGAAATGAAAACTTTCCTCCGTGAAACAGCTGCTGTCACACACTGAACTGATGGTCGTTACTGTTCCTGCAGGCGTCAGAACACCTGGACGGATCGCAGACAGGTAGCCAATAAAAACACAGGAAACACAGGTGTCCATTCTGAATGCTTTCACCTCTTCTCACGTTCATTTCAGAGAGAAAGAGGAGAAGGTGTGACAAAGCTGAAAACACACACACACACACACACTCCTGTGGAGGTGTTAAATGAGCTAAAATAACTGACAACACCTGTGAGGTCAATCAGGGCCTTTAAACCCACCTGACCTCTGACCTGCTGTGTGAAATCAGCTGCAGTAGATGTACTGCAGACGTGTTTTTCATGTGATCTGGGAGGAATTTCCTTTGATATCAGACACTCGATGGAATTTATCCTGTGAAGAAATGGCTTGAGAGCTTGATCTGGATTCCAGGTGTGAGCTTCTCCCCCAGGTGTTTTCACTGCAGGAGCATGTCGGTGGACTGTTCACAGTGTTGTCTTCAAATGTTAGATTCCCTGTTGTTTTGGATGATGACCTTTGAACCGACATTGCCTGAAACGGCTAATTGGCTAACTGCTTACACAGTGTTGTCAAAGGTGTCCAAAAACCAGGACAGGTCTGGACAGGACACAGGATAAAAGACGGGACTGAGGAGCGGTGCTTTGCTCAGAAACGATCCAACATGGACTGAACAGACTGTGCTCGTACGGGGGGGGGTTAAAAGGAGGAACTCTGCAGTGAAAACCTTTAATTTTCAGTGACAGCTTGAAAAGATGAAGCTGACTGACGCGTTTCAGCCTCAGTGAGTCTTAATCAGGGTCCGCTCGTGTTTGTCTTTGGGTTTTAATATGATAACAGCACACGGGGGTGTGAACATCTGGCTTTCTCAAGGGTGTTTGCTTCATTTCCCGAGTCATTTATCATGAAGTGAAGCTCTGAACGGGGAGTAATTCCCCCCCGAGGTCACTGAACGCACCGCGCGGGATCGTTTCAGCTTCCTGCAGCGGCGACGTTTTAATTCAACATTTCAGTGACTCCTCTGAAGTCAGATCCGTTTGAGTGGATGAGACACGGTGGAGGCTGGAGGCTGGGGGCTGGAGGCTGGAGGGTGGAGGGTGGAGGGTGGAGGCTAGAGGCTGGAGGCTGGAGGCTGGGGGGTGGAGGGTGGAGGCTGGAGGCTAGAGGCTAGAGGCTGGAGGCTAGAGGCTAGAGGCTGGAGGATGGAGGCTGGAGGGTGGAGGCTGAGGCTGGAGGCTGGAGACTGGAGGCTGGAGGCTGGATGATGGAGGCTGGAGGGTGGAGGCTGAGGCTGGAGGGTGGAGGCTGAGGCTGAGGATGGAGGCTAGAGGCTAGAGGCTGGAGTGTGGAGGCTCGAGGATGGAGGATGGAGGATGGAGGGTGGAGGGTGGAGGATGGAGGGTGGAGGCTGGAGACTAGAGGCTGGAGGGTGGAGGATGAGGCTGGAGGGTGGAGACTGGAGGCTGGAGGCTAGAGGCTAGAGGCTGGAGGCTGGAGGCTGCAGTGATCAGGCTTCACCCACAGAAGAATCTGCTGCTTCATGTTTCCAGCACCACCTTTTCTTCTGATTGTCTGGACCGTTTTTAACTGTTTTAACTTCAAACCGAAAAGACGAGCTGATTTAAAGTGACAGTAACACGCAGCTCTGAGATCCTGCAGGTTTTTCTTTGACATCACTTCTTTCTCTTTCTCTTCTCGTGTCTTAAAGTTTAGATTTGTGAGAAAACAGCTTGGGGGGTGACTGTCTTCATCTCTGCTGTAGACCTCCAACCTTTGTGCCTTTGAGCAAATGTGTTTTATAAAGGCGAGATAAATGTTTTCACTGCTAAGCAACAAAGAGCATTTTAATACATAATGGATGCAAAAAGCCAGCAGCTGTTACCTTGGCCTGTCCTTCGATGACAGTGAGAGGCACGCTGGTGGAGGGCCACTTGTTCCTGGGAGGTAAAGGCTTGTCGCAGTTCCATAAAACCACGATCTGCACAGGACAAACACACGGAGGCGGTTAATGTTATGTAACCACCAGCATCATTACAGGTGAGTTTCTGCATGGAGACAAATATGACAGAAGCTTTTCAGCTTCAGGCCTCGCAGGGTTTTCTCTCTGTTTCTGCCTGATGGAGTCACTTTATGAAAAGCTTGATAGATCGACTGCATCGATCAAACAATCGACAAAGACGTGTTAGCGTACGGCAGAGAGACAAAGTCCAAATGTTCTCAGAAAAAAACTGTGAAACATCTGTGACACAGATAGCAGCGAGCCAGAAGAATCCGAGATAAAGGTTTCTTTAAGACAGCATCCTGTCACACCTGGACTGGGTCTCGAGTCACTGAAACAGAAACAGCTGCAGGTGATATACTCCTGATGTCTCGACTCACCTGTGCACAGAACTTTGACTTCGCGACAGCGATGATGAGCTTCACCACAGGAGACACCTGGGACTGAAGAGGAGTCACCGTGTGGACAACAGCTGAGAACTGCTGCGAGGGACTCTTACCTGGACACACAGAGACACACAAAGACACAGAGAGAAACAGAGAGAGAAACAGAGACAGACAGAGACAGAGAGACACAGAGAGAGAGAGAGAGAGACACAGAGAGAGAGAGAGACACAGAGAGAGAGAGACAGAGAGAGACACACAGACACAGAGAGACACAGAGAGACAGAAAGAGACACAGAGACAGAGAGAGACAGACAGACAGACACATACACACACACACACACACACACACACACACACACACACACAGGTGAGTGGTTATGGGTAAACTGTATTTGGGTCTTTGACTGGTGCAGGTCCAGCTGGACCCCTCTGGGCTGCGCCCCCTCATCAATCTTCCTGACAGGAAGTAGACGCCTGGTCCACATGACTGAGTGAGTAAACATGTCCAACACTGAAGGACCTGCTCGAGCGTCTCCCTCAGCGGCTGTGAAACGAGCTGATTCGTCCCCATGAAGGACTGATTGTATTTTCTCCATCCTCACAATAAAAAACGCCCTCGTTTGTGACTTTCTTTGCATTTATTCAGGAAAACAAATGAAGCAAACGGCACAAGAGGAGAAATTATGAAGCGGAACCAAACTTTAAATTACCGCCTTCGATAAATGATCCCCAGCAAACGCCACGATGGGTAAATGGGTAATTGATTCCCCCCGTGGCAGCCTGTGCCCGGCAAACGTATCAATATTATAAAGCATCGGCTTCTACGGCCGGATTTTATTTTCTCAGTACATTTCTGCTGCATAATAAATGAGTCCAAACAGAAGCCGCGTCACATGACACATTTCACACCATTCGTTGAGTTTGCATGCACAGCAGATTCAGAATCAGACTGAGACGACACTCGTGTCATGGCGGCCATGAGAATAACGCGATCAGCACGCCGTCGATGACAACATGCTGCAGAGCCTCCAACACACCCAGGAGACACGCAGCCGCCACAGCCGCCGTCGCAGCAGCAGCGTCCACCTGCAGTCCTGCGTGTGTCCACCTGATGAATTCATGTCCAATATCAACTTTCCTTTTAGCTCTGTTTTGGTCTCCACCAGCTCCAGAGGGACATATCGGGCTCCTCAGCTGCTTAATGCGGCTCTGTGCTCTCGCTAGTTGCTAACTGCGTCTCTTTGGCGGTGGACAGCAGCCCGCCACCGGTCAGGATGCCAGCTCACCCTGCAGAGTCAGCGGATGCAGGCGAATGCCGTAAAGAGCTCGATGCTGATTGGTGAACTGGGGCAGACGGGGGAACGCACATGGCAGCAGGACTGCAGGCGCACGACACGGCGAGCGCTGGCCGGGTCTGGGACTCGGGGAATACGCGTCCTCACGGATAACTGGAGCCGGAGTGCTCTTTAGTGTTGCTCTATCCATCTCTCTGACACCGGGCCCCCTGACCAGCCATCTCAGGTGGGCTTGGCGGTATTTATGGAAGCAGCAGGTCTGCCCTTGTGGGGGTCACAGAAACAGGATCAGTCCATCTGTTTCACCGCACTTTCTTTCTCTGCCGCCGGGACTTTTATTCAGCTGCATCGTTTATTTTTGCTTCTCGTACTTCACTTGCTCGCGTGGGTCTGATGAAAGATCATATTATAAATCTCTTAAGTCCTAAAACGATATATTGAAAGGGGGTGTAAGACAAAGACAGCTGGACTTCTCGAAGACATTTGATCCGCATCGATCGGTGCTGTTGAGGTCACATGTGGCCGTCGTGTGAGAGCGGTTCCAGTCACGTGGATCGATGTGTGAACGGGTCTGAAGCTGCCGCGCTGACGAGCTAACTCTGGTTCTGTATTGTTGTTTCCTTCATTTCGTTTAGTCCAGGCAGGTAAAGAAAGGTGAGCTGCTACCTCACATCCATCTGATCTGAGTGACACCGATTTCAAATCATCTCTCCAGACTTTTGTTATTGTTATTTTTCTTATTATTTAATCTATCTCTTATTCTAACTGCAATTCTATGCGACTTTTCTTCATTATTATTATTTTATTTGTTATTTCTATTCATTGGCTGTGATTCTGTGTTTGACTGTTTTCCAGCCTCCTTTCAATCATCAATCAATCAATCAAAATTTATTTATACAGCACTTTACAACACTCGAGGTGACCAAAGTGCTTTCCAGTTAAAAACAAACAGTGAAATTAGAAATGAAAACAGATTAAAAGATAGCAACAATAGAACACATGTCAGGAAAATAAAAACTGATTAAATGCGAATAAAATAAGATATAATAAAATAAAATAAAATAAAATGTCACCACATTACTGTGTATTAAAAGCCAGCCTGAAAAGATGATTTGAGCCGAGTTTTGAAGAGGCCAAAGTCTGTGATGGTGCGCATGTCGGGGCAGTTTGTTTTCATTGCTCTTGTGTGTGAAGCAGTTTGAAAAGTGTCAGAAATCAACTTTCAGCAGCGAGACGACATGATGACGTCACGCTTTCTTCATTTTAACCACCAGTTTCTGATGAGGTGAGCTCCTATATCTGCTCTCTGATTTCTCTGCACCTACAGCCCACAAATCACACCTGCCACGCCCCCTCCATGCCATGGAGTCAGGTGATGCGATGTGAGCCCTGTCTTTTTTGGCAGCATTGAATGTAGGTCAGATTAGCTGCTAACAGCTATCACTGCATCACCCTGAAACCAAAGCAAAGCGCTTCTGGATAGTAATTATGTCTGTTAAACACGTGCTGTGTGTGTGTCGTATGTCAGCGGTGAGACGGCGTCCTCTCAGACTGAGACACGCTGAAGTTTAGAGTCTGTGTGTTCAGATGTGACTCAGCTAATCCACGAGCTGTGTGTCACATCCACTGATGCTGCTCTAAATCAAAGAGGCCAAACTGTTCTGATTAAATCACCACGGAAACAGAGACAGCCACCCTCCATCGGGCTTCACCCTGAAGCCATGAACGACAGCGGCATCCAATCAAATCAGGCCTAACTCACAAGGCGAGGTCCACACTTACCCAGCACGGCGTAGTAAAAAGGGAACTGGGCGGGGTCCGACGAGTACTGGGGGAGTGCATAGAGACCGCCGGGGAGGGAATTCCACAACAGGCGGTTTCTGGACACGTGGGAGTCCACGCGGTCCTGGATGATCTGGATGGAAGACAAACAGGGAGTCCAGCAAGAGGAGATGGAGGAGGACAGAGGAGGGAGGAGACAGACGAGGAACAAAGGAAGGACAAAAGAACAAAA
Organism: Chelmon rostratus; assembly: GCF_017976325.1. NCBI lineage: Eukaryota > Metazoa > Chordata > Actinopteri > Chaetodontiformes > Chaetodontidae > Chelmon > Chelmon rostratus. Next base: position 23,999,903 of record NC_055675.1, read on the forward strand.
ACACAACGACAACAGGAGGCGAAGAGGAAACAGAAGTGAGAAAGCACGAGGGGGAGGAGGAGGAGGAGGAGTGAAGACACAGAGGTGTGACAAGAGGAGAAAAAAGACAAAGGTGTGATTAATAATTCACTTTCCTTCACACAGTTTCCCACATTTAACTGAGCCGAATCACACGAGTGTCAGCGGAAACTTCTCAAACCGAATGAACACGTTAAACCTTCCTCACGATGACCTCTTCACTCCAGCTGTTCAGCTCGCGCCTCGGGATCCCTGACTGCACCGAACGCACCGCGGACACTTCAGCGTCTCCGCCCGGGCCACCGGCCGGCTCCCAACATGACGAGTCCATTAGTTATTGAGCTAATATTATCCATCCAGCTTGTTACCAAAGGTCAGGCTGGCTGCCGGAGTCTTCAGGAGGCTTTAGAGGAAGATTAATGACACAACGTCACCTGCTGCTGTCGTTCGTTTGCTGTAATTACGCTCAGATATCTTTAAATGACAGTTTAGCTCTGAGATTTGGAGCTGCGTTAACGACTCAGTGGCTCTGAAATCTTTCACTTAAAAGCAGCGACACCAAGTTTTTCTCTACAAGTTAAAGTCCTGCAAGTTCGTGAATATGAGACGTCACCTCCTCAGCTGCTCCAGTCAAAGCCCCCTAGTGGTCAGAGTGAGAGCGACAACGTCCAGCATCATTATTACTGCAACCACGGCAACGAAGGTCTGCTGACGTTAGACAAGTACTGACAGTATTTGAACCCAAACTTTGACTTGACTGGTTCGTCTTCAGTTTCAGTAGTCACAGACAGGTTTGGAAGTCCAAAGAGGTAGACCGGTCGTAGATAAGAACAATTCGCCTGACGCTCGAGGACCTGGACCTCGAGTGAGTCGCGGGGAGGCGTCTGGAAGGGCCGACATCCCCTCGGACGCTAACGTCAGGATCTTCTCCCGGAGCCTCTGGATGAATGTGAGGGACCGACGGCGTCGAAGGTGTCAGAGGAATCAGGGAGTACTGAGCTGGAGTGGATGTTCAGAGACGCAGAGGACTCTGGGAGCTCAGTGTCTGAAGGGTTGAGGAGGAGCTCCTGGTCCAGGGGAACTGGAAATCACAAATCTGAAGACGCTCAAATTTGTAGTTGAGAAAACGCACAAACAGAAACCACAGATCTGTCATGTGACCGCGGGAATGAGGAATACGCTGTTTTCTCTTCCTGAGGGATGAAGGTGGAGGATGATCATGGCTGCTTCACCACACGCTGACTCAGCTTTTATGGGTCTGAGCACAAAGAAGTCTTCCTCGTTTACGTCTCTCGACATTCAATGACACTGAAATCCTCCAGAATAAAAACGTCACTGAGATTTTCAGCTGCACTTCAACTTTTATCTGCCTGTAAATAAACAGAAACACTAAGAACAAAGTCTGCAGGAACACGGTTTAGACGTTCTGGTTTTCTTTTTTTCTCTGGTCTGTGGAGAATTGGGTTGGCACTGAAAGCCAGCTCTTTAACACACACACACACACACACACACACACACACACACACACACTCACACACACACACACCTCCTGATGGCTCGCAGTATGTGGGACACTACAGTTATCAACAACGCCTCATTTCACCCGTTTAGCGTGGCGGCCTGCTGGCTCTGGGTCCTTCGCACATCTGGCCAGCAGTGATCGCTGTCAGCGGGCTTCTGTCTAATTTCAGACCCTGCGAGCTTGGGGGGTTCCATGGTGTCACTAAGGTCTCGTTTCTCTGTGATTTTAAGAGAAAACTAGACAATTCCGGCGCTGCTGAAATTTTGACAGTGGCACGAGGGGGCTGCTGGTGTTATCTATACCAGTGTTTCTCAAGCCTGGTCCTGGTCCTGGAGCACCACTGCCCTGCAGGTTTTAGATGCATCCCTGCTCCAGCACACCTGATTCAAATGAATGGCTCGTTATCAGGCCTCAGCAGAGCCCAGTAACGAGCAGCAGAGCAGGGCAGCTGGTGCAAGATCCCTCTTTATTTAAATTTGGTGGGGGCTAAACCATTAAAATTGAACTTTGACGAGAGAAGAAAGGTTTGTCTACAAAAAGATCCAAAAATTATGTGCCTCCTGTTCATCGTTTGGATTTTACGGCAATTTCAGAAAAAAATTTCAGGCGATTTCTCAGTGGCTCTTTCACTCTAACTGATGATGTCATCCACTCTAGGGGGGGAAATTCTGAGCATTTTTTGAGAAACTTTATGGTCTTCAGATGGTCATAGCTCGAAAACCGTAAGAGATATCAAAAAATGTGCCGAGGTTCATTTTGAGCCGACAAAATTATCTACGTTTTAAAGTTTGAATGAAGTCTCTAGGAGAAAGTATGGCGAAGCAGCGGACGATTGAAAAAGGCTGAAATTTCCCATTTATTTCTAATGGGAAATTCTTCGAGCCTTTGATATATCGTTTGCGAGGGTTTTCTCAAAGCTGCGGGACGAGTTACGCGCTGAAATTCTGCCGGAAGATGAAAAAACGCGCAGGATAACAATAGCGGCTCTTGCGTTGCCTCGTGCCACTAACAATGGACGGACAAGAGTTTCTGCACAATGATGTCACAGTGAAGACGACCTTTGACCTTCACTTCATCGTTCTGATGGTCTGAGACATTTGTGTGACAGTTTGGATTCTTGATGTTTTAGGAGGTCAGGTGACCTTTGACCTTTGATCACTGAACTCTAATCAGTTCATCATGAGTCCAGATGTTTTTATTCCAGGTGGAATGAAGTTCCCTCCAGGTGTTCCTGAGAACGAGACGGGTCACAAAAGTGCTAAAGTTTCAGAAACGTTTTCATGATGGAGGACATCAGGACGACTGATCACTCTGGCTGTCCACAGGACGATGTTCAGTCTGTCCACAGGTCCATGTTCAGTCTGTCCACAGGTCCATGTTCAGTCTGTCCACAGGTCCATGTTCACTCTGTCCACAGGTCCATGTTCAGTCTGTCCACAGGTCCATGCTCAGTCTGAATATTCAGTCTTTGACAGACAGTTAGCTTGGACACACAGCGCTGTCTGTGGCTCCTTGCTTCCCTGTAATCGTACGTCAGCTTCAGGCGAGTGCAGCACTTCCTTATCTTCATTTAATGTCAGACTCCATTCAGCTTTGTCTTTATCTCTGGATCTTTTGTCTGTTGATGATCTGAAACTGTCAAAATCAAAGGAGGAATCCTCCGTCCTGAATCCTGATCTCTGATAATCAGTCGCTGCAGAGGGAATGAAGCTGCCCGACCACTGACGGGCTGATGTGGACGTCTAAAGGCCACCTACAGTACAGACCAGAACAGACCGGGACAGACCGGGACAGACCAGAACAGACCGGGACAGACCAGAACAGACCAGAACAGACCAGTACAGACCGGGACAGACCGGGACAGACCAGAACAGACCAGTACAGACCGGGACAGACCAGAACAGACCAGAACAGACCAGCACAGACCAGCACAGACCAGAACAGACCTGCACAGACCAGAACAGACCAGTACAGACCAGTACAGACCAGAACAGACCAGTACAGACCAGAACAGGCCAGAACAGACCAGTACAGACTGGGACAGACCAGAACAAACCAGTACAGGCCAGAACAGACCGGGACAGACCAGAACAGACCGGGACAGACCAGAACAGACCAGGACAGACCGGAACAGACCGGGACAGACCAGAACAGACCAGTACAGGCCAGAACAGACCAGTACAGACCGGGACAGACCAGAACAGACCAGTACAGGCCAGAACAGACCGGGACAGACCAGAACAGACCAGTACAGGCCAGAACAGACCAGAACAGACTGGGACAGACCAGAACAGACCGGGACACTTCAGTCAGTTTTACTGTACTGCAGAAATGACGCTTCTTGACATTTTTTAAAAATCATCCCAGCATTACTTTTTCATTCTTAGTTTTTCATGAATCATGTTTGACTTTTTGTGTCTTTATTGATTGTAAAAAAATGAAAGTTAACCTTTTTTTTCGTCAGTAATATTTATATTTAATTCATGAAAGAACCCTCAAACTGCTGACTGTCCGTCTCTAAACAGGATTCTTCTTCAGTGACGACGTGACGACAGGAAGTGACGGCCATCATGGTGGTCGGTGTGGTGATGACTGTAAACGATCAAACAACAACAGAGATCACACTGACGTTCACATGATGCTGCTGCTGATCAAACAGGATTATTATCATGATCAGAGTGTTTGTGATCACAGATGCTGCAGAGGACGAACCGTCCCCGAGGACTGAATCAAGGCTGTCAGCAGGACGAAGGCTCCAACACGAGACATGTTCATCTTCTAAACTTGAGCTCACGAGGTTGTTTAACGAGCTCGGCGCTAGCTTTCTAGTCTCGACAGCAGCACCCAGCCAGGCACCAAAGACCAGAACAGACCAGAACAGACCAGACCAAGACAGAAGTAAACGAGGAGTCAATCTACCTCTGCTGACAGATAACATGTCAATGTTGTGTCGACAGCTTCATCCACTGCCCAAATATGTAAAAAGCTGCTTTAAATATCATCATTTATGGATCACACAGGGGTATTTTTGGTGTGTGTGTAGATCTGAGAAAATACACCCCGTAAAGTGAAGGCAGTGCAGAAATGCCTTAAACCTGCATTCCTCCTCATGGCCAGCAGGGGGCTGCACTGGTTGCATTAATCTGATTGGATGGAGCTGTATGGACAGCATGATGTTCCTGCTGGAAATCCTGGTTCCACTTACAAACCGAAGGTCGACGTCTCGTCAGCGGCCTCAGACCTGAAGGTTCAGGTGTTCACGTGTTGTGAACTTCCTGCGCTGACTGTGTGTTTTTTTATTGCAGCTGTCTGGTGGTTGGTGGAAAAATGCAGCTTTGCAAAAAATAACAAAGGACAGAAAAGCAACACTGACCTGAAAACACACTCCATTAAAAAACGACTTCTGAGGTGCCCTTGAGCCAGAAATAAGCCCCCGTTACACCAGCGGAGCTGCACAGTGTTACTGTTAGTGGACTAAAAATGGTCAGAAAGCATAATTGACGACCGGAGGAAGATTTCTTTCACAGTTTATCTCCGGGAGGTGAAGCGTAGCCGGCGGCAATGTGCAGCCCAGAACCAGACGCAGCGGCCCGCTCGATTAAAATAAAGCTCTCCTGACAAAACTCAATCCAAAACTCCCTCTAAGACCATTTTTTCAAACTTACCTCCAGAGTAGTTAAGACGATTTTGGCTACAGAAGAAAAGTAGGCGTCCCAGAGGAACTGAGTCTGCTGGCGGAGAGCCAGGATCCTGTCATGGCTCACGGAGCGGGTAATGGAGGGAACCTGGAGGAAGGAAAGCAAGAGGACAAAAATGACAGTGAGACAGATTAAGAGAGATTTTAAACAGCGCTGAGTGAGGGGGTGAGGTGGAGGTGTGGTGGAGGAAAGCCAGGCAGACAGGTGGAGGAAGCAGAAGAAATTTTGTGGACATGCAGAAAAGATTAGTTCTGCTCCCACATCCGTGTGTCCGTCCAGCAGCTCGTTCTTGTCTCCGCACTGCAGTCACACCTGGTGGGAGACACTGAGCAGCGTCTCTCAGAACACCTTCAAGGCAATGAGCTGCAGCTCCCAGTCTTTCATATGTGACCAGTGGCGTGCACAGACTTTTTGAAGGGCAGGGGCGAAAAGGAAAAAAAGGGCACATACAGTGTGTCCTCCATATAGCCACTGAAGAGGGCACTTTAGCACGCGTTTTGGCGTCGAAGAGGGCACTTTAGCACGCGTTTTGGCTCCCAGGGGGTACTTAAGCATGCATTTTGGCGTCCAAGAGGGCACTTTAGCACGCGTTTTGGCGTCCAAGAGGGCACTTAAACACACGTTTTGGCGTCCAAGAGGGCACTTAAACACACTTTTTGGCGTCCAAGAGGGGACTTAAACACACGTTTTTACATCCAAGAGGGCACTTAAACACGTGTTTTGGCGTCCAAGAGGGCACTTTAGCGCACGTTTTGGCTCCCAGGGGGCACTTTAACATGCGTTTTGGCTCCCAGGGGGCACTTTAGCATGCGTTTTGGCGTCCAAGAGGGCACTTTAACGTGCGTTTTGGCTCCCAGGGGACACTTTAGTGCGTGTTTTGGCTCCCAAGAGGGCACTTTAGCCTTTGTTTTTCAAAAACTGGGCCACGAGGGGGGGCCCCCCTGCCGCCCACCCCCCCAACACCCCCCGTGCACGCCACTGTATGTGACACACACCCAAGTGTCCCTTCACCAACACCACTCGTCACTTTTCATTTTTTACTTTTAATCACATGTGTTTGAACAGTTCCCGTCATACATGACAGACTGATCCTGGAGCAGTCCGGGCTCCGCCTCCCTCCAGCAGGAAGCAGCAGCTGCCTCAGGCGGGTGGGTGGAGGGCCGTGTGCTCTCAGCCTGGCGGCGCTGCGTCAGTTAACCTCGTGAAGCTCAGCCTCAGTTTCTTTCTAAACTCAAATCTTTAAGCTGCACATCACACGGTGACGTTCTGACCCGTCGACACAAAGATGTTCAGTCTTTAGTGAAACAACACGACTCAATCAATGGAACCACGATCGATTCATTTCATGTTGATCAATGACTCGCTCCACCTGTTCCAGTCAGACTGCTCCATCTCTGGAACACAGATCTGCTCCAGGAAGGTGTTGATGCTTCACCTATTTATCTTTAGACAAGAGCTAAATGTGTCAGTGTTGTGTTTCTGTGTTCAGCTGGGGGGCTGAAAATCCTGTTCCTGGAGCACCAGAACTGAGGTCCCGGCTCACATTGTCATGGACGGCGTGAGCAGCTGGCCAGCGGCAGCAACACCCCTCTGGGAGAAGGGGCGCGGGGATGAAATGGACAGAGACGAGGATCCTGCCAACCTGACCGGGGAGCTAAACGTCCTGACGGGGCAGGAAGACGGAGCGGGACCCCTCCTGATGCTCAGTCTGGAGAAAAACAAACGACCTCCTCCATGAGGTCGGACGTGACCCGAGCCGCCCCGCTCAGACTGACAATGAAGCCGAGAGGCGAGGGAGGCAGCCTCCGGTGTCCTGAGGAGCCCCATCAGCCCTGAACAGGACCAGGACCCCACAGAGCCAACGTCCCTGCACTGAAAGCTCCAAAAAGTTCCAACCTGTCCAACATGGCGGCGGATCAGAGGAAGGCTGGAGGGTCCCCCTCCCATGTGGGCTGGCTTCTCCTCCGGGGGCTTTGTGCTCTCGCAGGTCCTCATGGAGACTGTCTGAACCTGGATTGTGGATTATAGCTACGTCACCGGTCGTGACCCTGCTGGACCTCCACTGCAGCTTCTGTAACTATCAGATCCATCGTGTTGGATCACGTACAAATACTTTCTGCTACTAAACCCAATACATCAGATATATCACACATGTACACACTGTACTATAAAAATACTACATATAACTACGTCAGTCTATTAATATTATTAACAGCTGTCACTGATCTGTGATGGCATCTCTGTCCACCCCTGACCCCTCCCTCTCTGTCTGTCTCCCTCCCTGTCTCTCCCTCCCTGTCTCTCTCTCCCTTTCTCCCTGTCTCTCTCTGTCCCTCCCTGTCTCTCTCTCTCTGTCCCTCCCTGTCTCTCTCTTTCTGTCTCTCTGTCTGTCTCTCTCCCTCTCTCTCCCTGTGTCACTGTCTCTCCCTTCCTGTCTCTCTCTCCCTTTCTCCCTGTCTCCCTGTCTCTCTCTCTGTCTCCCTCCCTGTCTCTCCCTCCCAAATACAGTTTACCAATAACCACTCACCTGTGTGTGTGTGTGTGTGTCTCTCTCTCTCTGTGTCTCTCTGTGTCTCTCTGTCTCTGTCTCTCTCTCCCTGTCTCTCTCTCTGTCTCTCTCCCTGTCTCTCTCTGTCTCTCTGTCTCTCTCTGTCTGTCTCTCTGTCTCTTGAATTGACCTGAATGTGGTGAGCAGGCGTCTCCTCGTCAGGTTGAGCTTCATGGATCCTAACGCTGCGGCTGCAGACAACAATGAACCCTGGAGGCTTTTCTTTTCTTTCTTCTTGCACATCGTCTCATTTGAAAAGCTTGGACAGAGATTTCTGAGTCCTCACAGCAGAAATGTCAAAGGTCTCTAATGTTCAGCCACTTTGAGACAGAGTGAACTTCCCCTCTCATTCAGGAAATATTGACAGTTCATGTCCTTATTGAACTGAGAGCAGCTGCAGCAAGACGAGTACACGAGCAGTGTCTGACAGACGCTGACAGGACAGGACAGACGTGGTTTATAGAGACAGAAGGACAGCACACTGTCTGAATGTCCCTCACTGCCTGACAGTATTTCAGCTGAAATATTTTCTCATGTTCAAACAACAGTTTGCATTTGAATGCAAAGCGACAGCTGGAGTGTTTGCAAAGCAGACGCTGAGCGCACCAAACTCCATTCACCAAAGTGCTATTTAAAGCCAGTAACCGCCGGAACTACACGTTCGGAAAACGTACAGAAGAAAGAACGAGTTCACAGTTTTGTTTGCTGAATCGAAGAAGAATCAAACTGAAGAGTCCCAGAAGAGCCGACGTCCTCGCGGGAGTCTGAGGACGCATCAGGAGGCCGTGCTGCGCTGACGTCAGCGCCGTTTGTCCAAAGCGAGGCGAGCTTTAATTGTTCAGGTGGAATTTAAACAGCACCAATCAAATCAGCTCAGCCCCCCCCCCTCCACTGACTCTAATGGTGTTTCTGCGTCTCAGCGGGCGTCCAGAGCTTCGCTGTGTGTTTGTGTTTGTGCGTGGCTCCTCTCGGCGGGGGCAGAAAGTCTACATATTAAACAGGCAGGTACGGCAGCGCTCAGTCATGTAATTGAAGGTAATGAGATTCAGTCTCTCAGCAGGCGATCGAGCTCCGACCTGCTGAACAATGAGACGAAGAGGGCCGACATCCACAATCTGTTTACCAATCAGACACACGCTCCTCTTCATCATTCTGTCTCCACCGAGTCGCTGCTGTCATTTACACCAGATAATGAAACAATATCTGCGCATTTCAATGCCTTTAATTACATTTAACGGTGTTCGGTTGAGGGTGTCGGAAACTGAGCAGCTTTGATGTGAGTTTCTATTAAAACCTCGCAGGTAAAACACACCTTTCCACATCTAATGAGTCGGCAGGTAATTAAATGAGTTCTTCAGGCAGTTTACATGTAAAATATAAGACATCAGTTTGAAAACGGTTTGATATGTAGCAAAGAAAGAAACGTGACTTTATGCTGAAGAGTTTTTCAGGTAAAAAGTGATTTTATGACCCGTACGTTGGATTTGATTCAGGTTGTAGTCATGTCATGTCTTCAAACTGCTTTTCCAGAGATTTAATCTACAACGATTTAAAACTGAGACAAGCTGCAAAGACTGGAACCAGAGATTTACTGAGAAATTCATTTAAACAATGAATGGATCGTTGAAATTTTAATGATTTAGTTCGTCTAATTATCTAATTATTAAGTTATTTCTTGTTATCATACAAGTGGAATTCAAACAGGAGACACATGGTTGAGTAAAAACAGATTCATCCCACTGGAGGGTTAAAATGTGCTTCAAATCAAACCAGAATTCAGAAAATCTAAATCAGAATAAGCAAATATTTTCAAAAATCACTGAATCTGATGAGGTCAGACATGAAACAAATCATCAGCCGAAATCATCATCACCTCCGGACACCCGCCACCCGCCACCAGCCCTCGACACCAACACACCCCGTCCATCCCCGGGGGTGGTGCCGGTCATGCAGGTGGTGCTTAGTGACATAGAGTAATTAGGGAGAGTAAATATCAGGAGCTGAGCCCGCTGTCGTAATTAAAGGGAACAGAAGGAGATCCAGTTGTCCCAGATAAAAATAGTTCTCACACACACGCACACACACACACACACACACACGCACGCACACACACACACACGCACGCACACACACGCACGCACACACACACACACACACACGCACACACACACACGCACGCACGCGCACGCACACACACACGCGCGCACGCACGCACACGCACGCGCACGCACGCACGCACACACACACACACACGCACACACACGCACACACACACACACACACACACACGCACACACGCACACGCACGCGCACGCACGCACACACACACACGCACACACACGCACACACACACACACACACACGCACACACACACACACGCACACACACACACACACGCACACACACACACACACACACAGGTTTCCTGCTTGGGCTCATTAACGAGTAAAAGTACTAACACCACACTGTGAAAATACTCACTCACTCAACCATCCATCCTGTTGGTACCTGTAGCAGCAGCCTCTCGTCCCCAACGACGGCGGCCTTCCTCCAGTCGATGACCTCAGAGAAGGGGAGCTCCCAGCCGTTACTCAGAATCACCGGGATGCAAGCCGCCTGTTCGGAAGGAGGATGAATATGATGAGAAATCACTTCTTCAGAGTCACATCATGTTCCGCCCTCTGCTTTAATGTTATCATGGCAACTGACTGGAGCATTAGCGCCCCCTACTGCTGCCTTGATGAGTCAACTCCTAATCCTCTCAGCACGATGGAAACGTGCATAATTAGCATTTTCTTTTGTCAAACTTCTGGAAACTTCAGTGCAACTTTGTGCCACACCGGGATGGAAACGTGGTTATTGTCAGAGTTCACATCAGTACTGTTCATTTGTTGTTAGCGGGTCGGACTCTGCTGCTCTTTCACATAAAATATGTTGTTTCTTTCCCCAACATTCAATTTACCTGAAACACCAATCAGAGTCAGCTGAAAGCTGTTCTCGAGGCGTGTGGAGAAGCTGCAGGGTGCTGCTGGTTTTCAGAAACAGACGTTTCACGCTGAAGCTGTCATGTCTCGTCGGGTCTGTTGAGGTGTTGTTCTCTGCTGTCTGGTCTGTGTCTCGCACTTCCTGTTTTATTGTGAAAACTAACTCTCCTCTCGTTTCAGGGCCTTGACTTCCTGGTGTTTCCCGCCTGTCTGATTGTCTGCCCCGCCCTGATTGTCTCCACCTCGTGTATATATTGTCTGCGATTCCCCTGTCCTGTGCCAGATTGTCTCGTGCCAACCCTGTTACACGTCAGTCCAGCGTTTGTCCTCCCTGCATTTAGTCTCGTGTTTGATTATCACAGAAAATATCCTCAGTGCTTTTGGTTGTACTTTGCATTTTTGAGCATTCTTAATTTCTATTTGTGTGAGATTATTTTTGTGTTTTCTAATAAATCGGCCTGAAGCTTTTGTGAAATGTTTGGTTAAAAAACATATAAATAATTGATTTCATGATGAATTAATGTTTACTTTAAAATCAGCGAAAAGAGAGATAAAAATATATACTTTAAGTTAAAAACCTGCTTTTTACATTATTTGCAGTGACAGTAAGAATTACACAGTTAAATATTCTGAACACTATTTCCTGATAGCAGTTCATTAATTGCTGGAAATGATTTGACAGGAAGTGCTTTTATTTTGAAGTGAAACAGAGTTAGCTGTGTGTTTTCTTCCTGCTAGTTTGATTGTTAGTTGAGTACTGATGAGATGCAGCATGGCCGCCATGCCTTTGTAGTGCAGCATTTTAAGCAGTAAATGTTCAAACTGAAGAGAAAGCGTCCTGGTCGTCATTACGAAGCTCCCACTACCCTACAGAACCTTTTGGTTTTGAGAAAGGTGTCTGAGTCGTGCATTTGGGTCCAGCATCACAGAAGCTTTTTATTTCTAACGCGATATTGTTACGCAATCAGATGCTTGACGTTTGTTTCTGTTCTTGTTAGATGGAAAACACAAAGAGACCACGAGTTCAATAAAAACTGAGATAAAAATCACAGAAACTGAATATTTTTCATGTGCTTTTCTAATGACGCTCTCCAAAACATGTCCATTTATTCCTCTATATAAATATCTGTACTCATATCAGGTCATCTATATTTATAATCAGGGTATCTATACTCATATTTAGGCTATATTATACTCAGACTGAGGTCATTTACTGTGTTTCTCATTTCAAACCCTGTGTAATCTCCTGAATTCCTTGATTTGGCTATAAAAGACCGACTGAAGCCACAAATCCTCGATTTCAGAGTTTCATTGGCTGTAAGACGAACCATCGTCGGCTGTGGACGTGACACAGAAGATCCTAACTGGTCAAGTGAGGTGTCAATCAAAAGGTTGCGTGCTCACTGGAGTTATAACAGAGAAAACGTGGAAAGTTAGCAGATCTGCCGGAGAATCTGAAATGATGAAACAGCTTTCTGTGTGTTCAAAAGCTGGAAAAGAGATTTTTCTTGCTGACGAGTTGCTGTAAATAACGACGCTGTGAATGAGTTTAACGAAGCTTTAAATATTAATATAACTGTAATATAACAACGTGAACTCCGTCATCACATGTGATTCCAGCTTTGTTCATTCTGTGACATCAACAAACATGTGACACATGAAACACGCCGTGTTTAACAAAACCAGCTCAAACCAAACGAGCCCGGATGCGACTGATTCTCACCTTAACAGAAAATAAAGCTTTAAAACAGGAAGTGTCTCCAGCAGTCGTCGATCTTTGCTGTCAGACGTTGAAGTGTGAACAGTCGTGTCACTACGTGCTCGTACGCTGTGAATAAATGTTGATGCTCAGAGTTTCCGGTGGTTCGGTCCAGGCCGGGCGATGACACGCTCGACGCTCTGATCACACGGCGCCTCGAGGCGAGCGGCAGCGTCGGAGGAGACGATGAAAATTCAATAAGTTTGGTATTTTCATCTAAAGTTCAAGTTCGACTGGATTCTCAATCAAGTGAAGCCGAGAGATTAAAGAGGATTCACAAAATGCCGAGTGCATGATCGGCGACCTGTCGACGCAGATCCCTCTGCTGCGATTAGTCTGGCTGTGAGATGACTTCCTCTCTTCTTCCTCTCTTCTTCCTCTCTTTGTTTGAATTCTGATGATTAGTCTGCCTTTGCACAGCACACCTCCTCTTCTCTCACCTCTGGCAGGTTTGACTTCCTCAGAAAGCCGTTAGAATAATTGGCATGTATTTAAAATCAGCCTTTAATTAACTCAAACTTTGGCCCAGTTTGTTCTTCCTCCTTCGTGCTTCTTCCCTGAAGAAGCTTTTCTAAAGTTCAGCCTGACTCTTCGATTGAAGACAGTAAACTGGTGACTCCCGCCTCGTTCATCAGCAACAACTCCCATGATCCCTCGCTGCTTCATGACATCATTGTACGGTTAAACTTGACTGTCTAAAGGTTTGAAATCGAAAAACTCACTTCCCGACAGATCAGATCAGATCAATAATAACGGTGTTTTGGTGGATTCTGAACGTTCCAGGACTGTTTGGGTTCTCTGGACTGCAGCTCAAACCTGTTCTTCCTCAGACCACTTCGGTTCCATCGTTTGAGGTCTCTGAGCTCGTCTGGCAGCGGTTTGCTGGAGACCAGCGCGATGTTTGGGTTCAAATAAGACGGCTTTCAGTTTCACTCACAGCACGAACAGCAGAGTCCTGACCATCCACCCACCTCCACCCACCTCCCCCCACCTCCACATCTGGACTTTATTGTTGTTTGTATGACGTCACCTGACGTCCTGCTCTGCTCCAATCAGAGTTACTCATTAAAATAAGTAAATATGAGTCATTATAACCAAACAGCCAATAAGGCTGTTTTTCTACTGAGGACATACAGACAGACAGACACACACACAGACAGACAGACAGACACACACACAGACAGACAGACAGACAGACAGACAGACAGACACACACACACACACACACACACACACAGACAGACAGACAGACAGACAGACAGACAGACACACACACACACACACACACAGACAGACAGACAGACAGACACACACACACACACACACAGACAGACAGACAGACAGACAGACAGACAGACAGACACACACACACACACACACACAGACAGACAGACAGACAGACAGACACACACACACACACACACAGACAGACAGACAGACAGACAGACAGACACACACACACAC